>NW_009647828.1:4152809-4158509 GCF_000708025.1 Charadrius vociferus
AAAATAACCAGAAAGCTCAAGAACAGCTTCTTCATTGACCTCATTCACTGAAAAGCAGATGCAAGAAAGACCATCCTGCCCAGGGATGTCTGCCAGCATGAGATTTAGTGTGATGCACCAATCAAAGGGTGAAAGCAGGTGACGAGGGGTCTCTCCAGCATCCTTAAGAAGTTCTTTCTGCTCTTGCATATATTATTACAGACTATTTAGTGTTTGCTATACAATGACTTCCTTGCAAAAAATCAAAAGTAGAATTCTCACATTTAAGAATATCTGTAAATATTAACGCGCAAATATACATGCATTATCTCAAACACCACAGCTGTTCTCTAACAGCTTCCCTCAGCACCAGTTACCAAATTTCATTCTCTTGAGTTATAAGAAAGGCAGAGAAATTTTGTAATCACCAAATGAGCTGTTTAGCGGTCTCCTTTCCAGAGCCATTGAGATGACAAGATGAGATGTTCCCTGCTGGGACTGCTACTACTTATCCTGAGCTGTGAAATGCGTATAGGTGAAATAGTAGCACAAAGGAGCCTTATTACACCTCTTTAATTCTTCAACCACTCTTGAAGAAGCAAGAGCGGCTTGGAAAGGTCCAGATTTGTTCTGCAGCACCAGAGCGAGCCATCTCATCATAGATGTAAGGAGGGAAGAGGAGGGCACAGTCCTCACAGTATTTAACCCAGACTATATCCAGCCAGCGATGTTTTCTGAACCCCCATATGACTGACCTCTTTAAAGCTACTTTTACACTGAGCAGCAGCTGCACTTTTGGGTGAACCCCACAGCCTGGTCACTGGTGACCCAGGCTGGGGAACCCCCGAGTGGGCTGTGGCACCCTTCCCAGGCAATTAGTGTAGTACGCATGAGAGGAGGATGGGGCATATTCAGATCTCTCCCCAGGATGAAGGGGACACAGCTGAGATGCGCAAGATGCGGGACCCTGGAAAACCTTGGTCTGACAGCATACGCTTTGCCCGGACACCTGGAAATCAAACTTCAAATACAGCATCACACCTCAGCGCAGCACAGAAGTTTTGAGCCTTTAATTGCAGACAAACGTTCCTCTGCACCCAAACAAATATCGCTATTAAATCATCTTTAAACAATGCAGCAGCTAATGCTTGCACGCAGCAAGCCCTGCCACACATGGACTGCAGCAGGGAGGAGCCAAGCCTGCTTTCAATTTAAATGCTTGCTATCAATCCGGTTTTTCGAAAAACACTCTCAAAAATAGCTTCTGCTACCCTGATGGAAGCTGTTTCTGTGTAATACACTACCCTCTGCTGCTCATACATGTTAATTACAATGCAGTGACAATATTCCTGCGCTTCTGAGCTCTATAGGAGAGACCTGGTGCTTGGTGTTAATCCCGGCATTAAGCTCAAAGGGTTTGATTTATTAATGACTGCAATCTCAAGGAAGTGGTGGCTTGTCTGTTTGTGATAACTGGATTTATTTAAAAGGCATATTTGGATCCTATCTGAACTTTTGAGATTTCTTATCCCCTACATCTACACTGAACCAGAATTTGTTCTGCACAGAAATTAAGGCCAAAGACTTTCTGCAGCAGAGCTTTACTGGAAGTCTAATGGAGCCACAAACAGCAATACTTGCAAAACATGTGTCCAAAGCGGTTGTTCAGTCAGTCCACCACTTCTGCTGCAGTACAGGAATTGAAGCTAATCACATCAACTACCAAAAAAAAAAAAGGCAGCTTTATTCCAGCAAACACCAAAGTGATGATAGTTTAAAGACCACTGGCTATTGGCAGTTCTGGATCATGCCCTCGTTGATTTACTTGATTTAATTTGTCCAAGAAGATGCACACAGACTCATTTATGCCAGATCCCTCCCGGCTCCCTCTCTGCATCAGGGCGAGGGCAAAGAAAAGAGAAAGATGGGATTGTTGCTCTCTCTCAGGGATGAAGAAGAGCTCGCTTGCGCATCTCTTCTGTGTTAGGACCTGCAGAGCATTCCACATCAGCCTCCTCTCACCTAAAAATGATCCAGTCAGAGCAGCTGTAAGCAAATGGACATATCTGCGGAAATTAATTGCTGAAATTGTTTTTGTATCTTCCTTAATGCTGCCACTAAACCAAATGGCACCAAATCCTTCTACCTCTCTGGAACCACCCACACAATTTTGGCACGGATGAGAAGGAATGAAAATAAACCCCAACCCTGAGTCTAGCCCATCAGTCTACCTACAGGGCTCAGGTTGATAATATAAAGAATTAAATCAATGTATCAACAGCTTTTGATTACTAAATCCCTCTTACAGTCATTGGTCTCAACTACAACGGTATGGATCATACGAAGAGACTGAGGGAACTTGCTTCATTCAGTATATTGAACCATTCTTTAGCAGATGTTTCTGGTTTTTTAGACCCATAAAAACTTAATGACCTTCTTTCTTACTGCTTTACCTCCCACCACAGACCCAGAATCAATTTGCAGCAAAGCATTTTGCCGGCGTCTCTTTACTGGAAGGAGAAAGATAATTCTTGCTGGACTGGACATCTATGCCAGAAGGTGAGATATATACTTCCGCTCCTTGAACAACTCTCAAAAGTTTTCCCAGAAGCCCAGAAGAGCTGACCCAGAAGAAGGAGCTGAAGGAGGGGGCATTTCAGCTCAACACATTCAGAGATACCACCTCTTCAATTTCAATTCATCTTGGCTATTGTGGCACCCCTTCGCTAGATCTATTTTTGCAAAGCTTCAGTGACATGGGATTAACTTTGTGCTCTGGGCAAAGTCCCCTTGAAGGCAAATGTGCTTTAAATGCACAGGCAGCAGAAATTCATTCTGTTTGCAAAGCCAGGTACACACATAAGTCATTGTTGATTCAGGACCATGTTCACAAGAATTAAAGCAACTTAACAACTACTCTTTGTGTGACCCTGCTCAGAAGAAATTGTGGGATATTTCTTTCTAACTTGCTTGAATTGGCTGCAATCAACTTTCATTCCACTCAATTGTTTTATCCTAATTTCTCCGTAACAGCCCAACACCTTGGATTTAATGTGAATAGAAACTCAAAATTCCTGGTGAACTGAGTGTCTGGTATGTATTACTTGTGGGAATTGATTTCTTCTTAGTGCAATATTGACAGTTTTATGATTCTTTTTTATTCCAAAAGGTAGGAAAGATTTCAAGTTCTTGTCTAATTGGTTATAGTGTCATTCGTTTGCATAACTATCTCTTCCTCTTACAAGTTACAATTGCTTAATACATGTAACAAAGCATGCAAAAATATTTAATTACTCAGTGGGTGTCAAACACAATGCACTGATTATGAACTACAGAAGCAGGAGAAAAGTTTTCAAGTAGATCTTAGCTCTCAACCTTCACTGGAGGCACCTGAGCTTCTCTGAGGAACAGCAACATCATGTAGAGGAAACTGGAACTGAGGAAACCTACAGAAAAGCTCTGGAAAGGACTTGGCCAGGTCATCTGCCTGTCTTCTGGGGAGAACCCAGGTCACCCAAAATCTTCCTAACATGCTGCCAAAGATTTTTGGTCCCAAATGTAGTGGAGGCTAGGGCTTAGGTGCAATGAACATGAAGTGAAGGAGGATGATCCACGCCTTCCAAAGGAGTCATGAGATGTTTGCCATGACAAGGATCAATAGCATTCATCCCACAAATGAAATGGCTCAGGAAATGACTTAAAATGCAGCAGGACATGGTGCAAGATCAGGGTGGAGGCTGCCTGTTGGGTTGGAGCACTTGGGCAGTATGCTTCTATGTGGATTTGCCCAGGGATACTCACAGAAGTCCTCGCGTTGCTTTTTTTCTTCCCGTTTGGAGACTAGAAATACGTTCTCATCTCTAATCGGACGCTTCTTATACCTTTTGGGGTACTATTCCTAGCGAATTTTTGTTTTAAAATTTAATGGCAAGACACATGCACACAGCTAGCAAGCTTTGTTTAACCTTAGGAAATCAGGCTAAAAATTCAATTAACAAACCCAACAGCGTCAAACTCTACCTTGAAACTTCAGTTACTTATTAGCTTTGCCTTTGCAGGTGCTGAAGACAATAAAATTCCCAACATTGAAGTCCTAGTCAGATATTGAAAAGCAGCCAAGCTCTTAAGGCTGGGGCACTGGAAATAATATGTTTCCCTGCCAAAAGCAGAAGAAAGTTAACAAGCAATTTAAGTTTCAAGGCAAGTTTTCATGTGTGTTGTTCATTTATTTGCCTTTGCTAGATAGGTTTTTTTTTCCTTTTGGTCCTTAATTTTCAACTATACAAGTCTGCCAGGGAGGAGAATGATGTGTAGTGGGGAGGAATTGGAAGGAGACTCAGACAACATAAAAGTCCTTGCTTTAGAGGCAGAGACAGAGAGGCTGAATCAGGTCAACTCTGCTAGATCACAACACCTAGATACAGGCCTAGGACTAAGATGACACCATAAAGAAAGTCATCAGCCCACCTAACCCAGGGACAAGCCACGACATAAATCAGGCTGCTCAGATTCACCAGTGATGTTGTATTGATTGTGTCTTGTGGTTGCACTGCTTGAGAAGCAATTCAGGTTTAGCTGCACCAGCTCTGCCACCCTCGGCCATCCGAGCCACAGGCTTCTGCACTAGAAAATCCATCTGTAAAGGGAAAAACAAGATGCAAGATCTCCACAGACTGCCCTGCAAAGGGCCAGTGAATAAGTCTGGAATAGCAATGGTTGTCCCTCTAATAATCTCCTGTTTGAGGTTGCAACTCAAACTGTTGCAACCATTTACCTTGGTGAGAGTCCTGGAAGGCTGACAACCCTTCCCAACCTTCCCACTCCCCAGGAAACCCTTTAACTCAGTCCCAGACTGTGATTACTCAAGTCCTTCTTCAAGTCCCTATAATTCAGGTACTGCTGCTTTGCCTTAAGAGATGGGCTGTGAGCCACTGCTGACTGATTCTGCTATTCAGCAATCCAAGCAGAATCCAAAGGAGGGGCTGTGGATACCTTCTTCGTGCTAAATCCACCTCAGCGAAGCTCTTTGGAGCAAAGTACACTTTAGAGTGATTAAAAGATAAATCACTAGTCAATTGCACTTCAGCTCCCAGGATTATTTTTTTCTGACTGATGACCGAATTTCAGTTGGAGGATTAATTCCAGAGGCATACATCCATGTATTCCCCCCTTTCCTTCCACCACCAGTTTTGAATCCTCCTGGATTTCAAAAATTATATGGTTATTTTCTTCCCATCATGGTAGAGCATGTCTCAGGACTGAGGCGTGAGAGCTATCCAAAGAGCAGGGCTAGAAGGAACAAGGTTGGAAACACTAAGGGAGACCCTGGCATCGCAAGGGTCTCAGCAAGTCTCAGCACAGAGGGGGAGGACTTTCAACATCTGCAGGGAAACTCTTTGAAGACACACGGACAGGAGTCTGAGGAACAGTGCAGAAGGAAAGACCAGCACCAGCATAGTTCTGCTGGCCACAGTAGCAATAGATCACCCGTGGTTTATTGGATGCAGATTCATCATCAGTGCTGTGATTTCCTACAAGCTCCCCTTCCTACTGAAGCCCACATCCTTGTCTTATCTTCAACTGTCTCCTCTCGTTCTTTCTTCCTTCAGTTCCCACACACAACCTTGTGAGCCACACACTGACAGATTGCAGCTTGGCCAGGCAGTGAGCAAAATGCTGATCCTGGAGTCAGGGCAGCTGCTAGAACAATCCAGGAAAAAA
>NW_009647828.1:4158523-4202896 GCF_000708025.1 Charadrius vociferus
GACCCGGGAGTCAGGGAACCTCCTAAAAAACCCCAGGGAAAAAAAAAAAAAAAAAAAAAACCCAACACTTCATCCTTTGGAAAAGGAACAAATGGGAAAGGAGCATCAAAAGGCACCAGCACTGCCAAGGTCATGCAGAGTCAGGGGAAGGGAGATCTAATGGGTCTCAGACGCCCGATGGGCAGGAGGAACAAGCAGCTGCCAAGGCTTTTTGCAGGGCAGAGGATGACTGTGAACAAAGGGCTCAGATACACCAGGTAGCCATCTGTGGTGGTTTCAAAGGTATCGCTCCACAGCTCTCTGTTCTTCTGCCAAAGGGGTGGGGAGGACAGACAAAAGCAGCAACATTTCAGATCATCTGCTTTAAGATGCAGAGCTCACTGTTTGGACCCTCATGGTTCAGTTTTGCGCCTAACCCCCCCCCTCTGTCATCAGGCCAAATAATAACTGGAAAGTCTGACCAATTTTTGCGGATCAGTTACTATCCATGGAAATTTGTCACCTTGGGGTTTCTTTTGCCAGAGAAGTAATTCTAGCTGGGGTGGGATTTCTCAAAAATTCACAATTCTTTTCAGCTGTGCAGTCTGTGAACATGTCATTGTGCTTCAATATTAGCATATGTCTATGTAACATTTCTAATTAATATTAAATGTTTGGGTGTTGTTTATTTACAGAGCTCAGGATCATGATGACAGGCCCATTTAACTGCAGAACTGCCAGTCAGCAAGTATATTCTTCATAATTAAAAGCCATTTCCCAATCCAAACACCTGTTTCTAATCCTTTAATTTGTATCTACATGCCAAACACTGTTGCACTGAAAATGAGCAGTACATCACTAGACAATCACCTCCTCATTGGTCTTTCCATAAAAGCAGCTCCCTGTCTCAAAAGCCTCCTTGGAGAAATAAGCCCCATCCCAGGTCATGTATCACGTAAGGAGAAGTAGCTGGTCTGCAAGACCTGGTGGCAGGGAGAGGCCACCACAAAGACAGTTTAAGCAACTCCTTAGAGTGGTTCTTCATTCTCTATTAAGATCCCTCTTGAGCATGAAGCCATGTGCACACCACTGCCCAGCAACACGCATCTTTCCAAGGTTTTATGGACAACCAGCAGTTCACAGATCCTGATTCAGATTCTTCTGCTTTTTACATTTACATAGTTGTGTACATCTCCAGCCATTTGGCAGAAAAATAACTTTCCCTTGCTGAGGGAATAACTGCAACATCCTTATCCACACAGATTAACCTCTTTCTGTTCTTTCATCCTCTACTACATTGCTCCAGTGACAACTTCAGAAGATGACTTAAACTTCAAGGGATTGCCATAATCTTGCCCACAGGGAACTGAGCTGATGATGCCTCAAAACACTTGCTCTAGCAGTAGCTGGGAAGTTGTCACAGCTACAATACACTCTATGGGTATAAGGCTTTAGGCACTGACTTTGTAGACTCATATTAGTTCTAGATTTTCGATGCGTTAAATTAGGCCATTAAAGTACTTAGACCTCAAAGTAAAATCACCACAAGACACTGAAAAGTACCTGAGCATTGATAATTTGCAAATTCCCTTGTAGCCAAAGTCTTGGGCAAGTCTACAGAAGCTGTCTGTACTCTGGTGTATTCCACAAGGACCACAGACTTGAAGCTTTACCTTTTCATACAACAGATTTTGCCATCACTCTTCACTATGGTGAGCAAGTGCCACATGAGCCATGCTGCCCTAGTTTACACTGTATAATAAATACGGCTGGGATCAGACATACTGGTACCATACATTGTGCCTCATTCCCCCTCATTAGCAGGTAATGTACAAACATACTGTCCATCCCTCAAAAAAGTAAAGAAAGGCTTAGCATGGGACAGAGATAGTGAGAAAGGTCTTCCTGAATCCCATCAAAATTCAGGAAGTTAACTGCAGTGACTAGGAAGCCTGCTCCTCCAACAGTAAGTTGGGCATCTCCAGTGGATTATTTGGCCCTCCTGAGGGACATGAATTACACCTGCAGTCTCCAAGAGCTCAGGTGCAAGAAGCCCTTCCATTATTTATTTCAGGCAGGATTCATCTGACTAAACACAGATGTCTACACCAAAGCCATCTCCATCTCAGCCCATGTCCCTAGGCTCTTCATCAGCAGCGGAAAGAAAGCACTTTGGGTGTGGGTCTTCTCATTCTGACATTGATTTCCCAAATAGATCTGGTGAATTACCCAACATTTAAACACTCGTTTCTCCCCACTGACTATAAGCACAGTCGTGGGTAGGGGTAGCTCAGCAAACTTCCCCATTGTAGACGTTGCGTTCCCATGAGATGAAGCCAGTCCTATCCTAGCCTAAGTGTGTTCCCTATCCAAATTCCTAAAAGGGACAGCTGTGCAAAGGCTGAGGTGCTGTTAACCCAGCCTTGAGGCAGTGAAGATTAATATGATGATCTCTCAAGCATTTTACCAGCCTTGCTTTCCATGACCACGTGCTTAAGTTGTCCACGCCTGCTTTAAATATCCGTGGCACCTTAAAGGACTCGTGTCCTGCAAGAGAAATGCTCAGATGCCTGCTGAAATCAGAGTTATTATAAACACACTGGGATTCCTCAGGCTGTAAAGGCTGTATTTAATTCCTATTTACAAAGTGACAGGAGATAAAAGCAAATGGAAAGAGTTATTTAAGCCAAAAGTGCAAAGGTCATTGCTTCCTGTATAGATATATACTGCAAATGAGGTGCAGCCAGATAACAGAGCACCTATCTAGTAGGGCCAGTGGAGGCAAAAAACTGAGGTTGAATTTAGACCTTGGTGGGTTTCTGAAGGGATTAACTGGTTTCGGTGGTTATGAAAGCAGAGTGCTGACCTCACAGCTTGGGCAATCCCTTCCCTCACCACGTGCCCACACGCAGCTACAACATTCAAAGCCTCCCCATGAGCAGGTTGCTGCAGCATTTTTCAAAAGTCCCTGCTCCTGCCCGGCACTCCTGCAGAGATTGATCTCCCTGCTGCAAGATAAATGCTCTCTCTGCAGTTATCATCACTGCATTAAAAGACCAATTAGGTCATTACACCTATCTCAGGGCCAATGCGAGATTTTCCCTAACATATATTTTCCAGTGCTTTGTCCAGGCTTTTAATGACTTCTCCACTACCGAGCTTGACTGCATGGCAGAACAGCACCTTGAAATGTGGGGGGTAACAGTGTTTCTGCCAAGGGAAGTTGCTGCTTGCAATTTTTTTTTTCCCTGACTCCTTCAGATTTTACAACATTTTTCAGGGTCTGGAAACAGCTGAAGTGCTGTCGTTAGCAGCAAGAAGCCAAAGTGAAGGAAGGAGAAAAAAACCCGAGCCATTCTTCTAACCATATGTCTGTTCCCCATGTCTGTCTAGAGAGTGCAATTAGCAATAGATAATCACTCAGTTTAGAAATGCTAGACCCTGTAGGCAGCTTTTGTGACTGAACACAAGGGATATGCAGTATTAAGTAGTTACTCCGCCTCAAGAGATAATTCTCAGTAACACTTAGTGGGTCAGAAATCATGACTGCAATCGAATTTAGCTTTTACATCTTGGTCCAATAAAAATACATCAGGTGCAATTTGGAAACAGAATAAGAAACGTGCATACGAGCAAATATAAAACAGGAACTTTCACATTTCGTTGCCCATCTTTTTTAGTTTTGCTTTACATTAGAGAAACAGGAGGCCATGACCTTTTACTTCTTCACTGCATTGAACTTGTTGCAAGGTGGGTCATCCTCCCAGTTCAACCAGCTGGTGAGCCCCATGGGCAGAGAAAGCAGGGGAGAAATTCAAGCTACCCCCTTGGAAGCTTTCCCTATCTACAGAGCCATGCATCTTCCCAGGTACCTTCTTCCTCTCATCCCCTTACTGCTTCTTGGATAGTCACTGCAGCTGGCATGGAGCTACGGAGAGACACATTGCTGGGAAGCCCTGGCAGCAGCTGCAGAGGGGAGGAAAGCCCCAAGGCTGGCTCTGCAGCTGAGCCCAAGCAGCTCACTACACAGATTACTTGCCTATGGAGAAACACAAGCCGGGCAGGCCAGAGAGCTGGTTCCTGCTTCCAGTCTGCTAAGGCAGACTCTGTGACCAAGGGCAACTCTTCTGTTTCTCATCCCATTGCTCTGGGCATTTGTATCACAGGTCTTTGGAGCGGGGCCAGCACCGGACGTCTGAGCCTTGGCCACTGCAAGGGGATCTTGCCATCAATTTACTTCTTTAAGCACCACGACAACGCAAGCTCACTAATCCTCTCCTGCCTGTAAGAGCAAGCAGGATGGATTTTTCCAAAGTGCTGAAAGAAGCTTCTGCAAACCAACTCAGTTTCTTGAGCTGGGAAGATAACGTAACTGCAAGGAAGAGCAGTTTTCCTTGTCCCCATCCAGGCAGCTTTATTTATGTGCTTGGTAGTTCTATAATGATGCCCTTGACTAATGCACAAAGTACTCAGATTGAACAGCAAGGTACCAGGTTACAAAACTCAAAAACCCAAGTATCAGTTTTAACAGGTAACAGTGCCAACCCAGATCCATCATTACTGCTGCTTCTGATAATGAAAGTGGGCTGGCTGTGAGGAGCAAAGGGACGACAAGAGCCTGCTCCCCCAAAGCCATAAAAACAAAGAATCCCCCCTCAGTCTCCCACCAAGACCTCTGAGAGGTTCAAATGAAAAGCTTAAGCTCAGGAAGCAAAGGCAATGTTGGTTAGAGCTTGGAAACCCCAAGGACAATTCCCAGGATGTCCCCACCTTGACCTTACAACTAACTTGCTTTGCCCCGGATAAATCCCACTGAAGTGCTCACACTGCCATCATGTTACTGATAGTCTTATAATTTGAGCAGTGTTTCACAACCCCACAACTGCTATCAACAGTCCTGCTACAGTCCTGGAGTGCTCCAGCCTGAGTCAGGGGATTGCACACACATTTCTCCTGCTCTGCGCCCACCATCCGTCTTCTAAGAGCCAAGGCAGACGGATCTATTTCAACTCTGATGTATTTCAGATCGGTGTATTGCCTGCCTGGAAGGGCTTTCGTTTGCGGAGTTTTATGAGAAGTCAAATGAGAAGCAAGCTTTGGTCATAAGTATGGATAGCAATGTATGAATGACCTGCCTTCAACAAAAGTTGTTTGGGCTTTTCTTAACAAAGCAATAGGGTAAAAAGCCTTGAGGTGTATTTATCATTGAAGTCTGGAATACGTTTTTATCAAGGAAACTATTTGACATCTACAACTCTTAGTCAGTTCACAAGACAACATGTTTCGACTTGATATTGTTAGAAATCGATGTGCAAGGTTAAATATGACATTATAACTCGATTTTTTGGTACAATAAATGTGACTGTAGTTATGCTAGATCAATAGAATATGGTGGCCCAAGTCTTCTGCAGAGTCACAGCATAAGTAGTTAATTCATGGATATTGCTTTACCTGGTTTAGAGTTAAAAGGGTTTTTAAGAACAATGTTCTGGACCTGTTCCCCAAGGCTGTATTACAACGGGTGTCATTCATCTTCCATCCACCCTGCCCAGTTTTTGAGTATTTGAAAGAGACTTTGATTTTAGCCGTAAAAATAGGTAGCTCAAATTTTGCTTGTTTTGTTGCTGTGCAAGCACAACTCCCTTGGAATAATTTCATGTGTTTCAGTTTAAAGGGTGAGCCTTTCAAAACATGTTTCTAACTTCATGAAAGAAGTGGAACCTACTTGCTTCTTAAAAAGGCTTTTTACTACTGTTTATACAAAAGTCAGTTATGTTAAAGTAATTAGCATTAATATGCATACAATCAGTTTTGCAAGCAGTATGCTTTATATCTGCAGCTGCCTTCCCTCTTGTTTGTTGGTAGAAATACCTCCCACAGGCCCCTATGTGTCTTTGGAAACAGTCTTCCATATATGTTACTGTGTTAAGAAAGTAACATCTAAGTTAGTAATATCTAAGTCAGATACCATATTAGCTCGCCAATGTCATATGCCTTGAAAGTGTTAGAAATTATGACATAAAATCTATCTTAAAGGGAGATCATTGTAATATGTTGGTTTAATATTTTTTTTCAAAGCAGAGCTAATTTGAAACGACTCAGACGAGTTACACAGGCAAAAAAAAAAATCCATCTTTTCACAACTACTATTTCTGTGCCTCTTGGAAAGAAGATTTTCTAGCTCTTGTCTGTGTAAATCAGCGAGAGTTGTATGCATCTGGATGTTAAAAAAAAAAAGAGGTGGTTTTGTGCTTGCCTGATAGTTTCCATGAAAATCTTGCTCTGGGTTTCTGTGAAGGTCTTACTGTATTAATTCTTCTGGAATGGTTGAGAAAATTCACCTCTGAAATCAACTTTATATGAAAGATTATGCAACTTCACTGGAATGTTCGGAGGGTGACTAGATTATGCGTCAGTTTCTGCTGGAAAGCAGGTTTTTGTCAAAAGTAATTTATATTCTACAGTGAAATCTTTATTGTAGTAACCTTTAAAAACAGGAAATTTTGAAATAAAGCAAATATTTGAATCTACCTCACTTTTCAAAGAACAGATTGCAGAGTGAAAGCAGAAGTGGAAGGGAAACAATTCTTTTTTTACTTAAATTAAATGTACAAGTACATGTTGTTTTACTTTAATATTTTCCTCAGGGGGTTAGAAAACAAACAGCTATATAATAAAATGAATTAAAACAACATCAGTAGGATTCCTGACGTGTTTCTTAAAAAGAAAAATGAAATATAGTTGTGTGTGTAGAGCTGCATTTATAGATTTTTTTGTTACGGTCATTTATTTTGAGAGAGAGGAGGGTTATTTGTATGGTTATGGCTGCGTACCAGAATTATGGTTTCTCATAAGATGGTATTGCTCCATCATACAGGGCTCTGGGTTACTTCAATAGGTTTTGATATAACTTTGAATTTCATAGGAGGGGGCAGGGGAAACTTGAATAGAAAACTTCAGCTGACTTTTTTTTTCCCCTTTCAGTCCTTAGTTCCTGTTCACATACGTTTATAGCTGCTTCCAAGGATGATAACTTCTTTGAAAGGGTTGCAATTTAAGCATTTTTATATACCCCAGGTGTATTGCACCTATATAACTCTTATTACCATATAACTCTTTCTAACTATAAACCTCCTTTAGGGAACGTAATATTGTTTGCATTAACTCAGGAGCGAGGAGCCAGTAGGCAGGAGCTGGAGCACCTCGTGCAGGGCATTGCACATGTCCACGTCCTTTATTCTGGGATGAAACGGGCCCACAAGCCCTTTTATTCCTCTTAATGGCCAAATAGACTATAAAAACATTTCTTCACAGGAGTGGCTCTGGAGATAAGAAATGTTTATCAGGATTCAATAGGAGTGAATTTAATTTCAGTAAGTGTTATCTCTAACTTTGCTATTGTGCACCTGATGCCTTCTCACGCTTGGCTTTGAAGGAAATAACATAATGCCATTACTGACGATGAAAAACCAATAGCAGGAGATGAGAGACTGAAAGCTTGTTGCACAGATTAATATTTATAGCTGCATTGTGAGCATCTATTTTCTTGGATTACACTAGAAGATATGATAACAACACTGAAGGAAATTACTTTATGAATTTAATACCCATATATTTTCTGTACTGATTTCATTCATCTGGGTTTGGTGGCATTATATGTGGATGGTAAACTCTGTTGTATCATTATTCTTATTACAGCTAATAATAATCATTATTGTTATTGTAATTAATTGCCAATTTCCTCCTAAAAAATCTTCTATAAAAACAACCAGGAGAAAGATAAAACAACAATAGAAATAGATATACAGGACATTTAGAAATTGCTTAGGCGGTCACGCTGTCTAAGATCTTGTGCTAAGGACTTCCTACAGCTAAAATATGCCTCTGACATACTTAATGGCATTCTGCTCAGCACTGAAGTGATGAGATTACATTCAAATTAGGAACTTCTGTCCTTTTTTAAAAAAGCACATAGAGAGAGAGCCTATCTCAATTGCCTTGAAAACCTCTTAAAACTGCTCCAGGAGGGAAGAGAGGACTTGGCTGTAATGAAACAGAAGCTGATTTCACGAGTACCGTACACATACAGATTTTGGTGGGTCTATCCAGCTCCCAAACTGTTTAACGGGAAGCAGAGTGCAGATCTCCCATCTGAGGTACAGAAGATGAAGAGGCATACACAGGCACGATTCAATGCCCAAATTGGTACCTTGGGCCATTTGGGATGCACTAGGGTATCAGACAGCCTCCTAGAGTGGGCACAAACCAGACAGGACCTATGGAAGCCCCATGCCCTTCTGTCTAACAGGACATTTGGGGCATCTCACAGACCACGTGGTCTCTCCTTTAAAGCCACTGGACCCTCCAGGGAGTTTTCCTTGATCAATGTCTCCTCAATCCATGCCACAGCCAGGCTCACCTCTCTCCCATGAAGGTGGGTCTAGAAAACAGAAATACCTTCTACCATATTCAGAGTTTGGTTCTCCCAGTGCTTAGAATGCCATTATAGCCATAGACCCCACCCAAGCTCCTGCTGGTAACCTGATTTCTCCTGAAGCTGGACCACGGCACACTACCCTGACCCATCTCCGTCCTGAGAAGTCATGGCTCTTGCCCTCACCTGAGCAGGGCTGCTCATGCTCTCTCCTACACCTTTTCCGCTGCTCACCAGCACCTAAGCTGGAAGTATTTAAAGGATACTAACAGTTAGTAAATTTGCCAGTTTTCAGCAATGCCTTCCTCATAGCCTGCCTCACTTTCCACTATAAACTGTGATTCATCCTCCAGTGTTATTTCATGTCGATACTAAAGCCTGTTAACTAACTACACAGTTTCTACAGATTTTGCCCTAACTCTCTAGTTGGACAAGGTCAGTATCTTTAATCCCCATGCTCAGCACAAGCAAATAACATGGCACAGAACAATAACAGGGGTCAAGCCATCTCCTGTATTTGTCCCTGTTGGTTTTATCGCTAGACAAACAGAAGAAGTGATATCAGTTAGATATAATCTCTTTTAAAACATTATGCTGAGAGGTGTCTTTGAAGAGGTCTGGAGTCCACAGACAGTCCCAAAATTCAGTAAAACCAGTGGGTCCTCCTAATGTTCTCTTAACAAAAGGAGCAATTAAGCCCCTTGTTTCCCTAAAGACACCTTGGAAATGGGGTTGCATTTAAGCTGATCCATCTCATTTACGGAGCATAGAACTGCAGCAGCACAGGGGAGCAAACACCTGGAGCAGGTGCTCTCACTGCCAAGAAAACCATGTCTTGAAAAAAGTAGGCACAGGTCACAAGGAAGTAATTTTGAGCTTAATACATGAAGAAGTAGAAGGAATGGGCACTGATTATTGGCTGGTTGCCAGCAGATCAAGCTGGGCAACCAAAATAAGATACCAGAGAGCGGAAGTCAGGGGCATGGTCTAGGTCCCCTGACAGGCTGCACAAAGCTTACCATTAAAGAGCTACTTTTCTCTTTGTTTTCATCTACAAGAAAATCCCTGGTCACCACTTCAGCACACGGGAGAGGTGTCACTGCCCTGGACAGGTCCCACTGTGCCAATGTCTCTCCTTTCTCCACTGGTGCTTCAGACAGTGACGAGTCCCACCACCCTCACCATCTTGCTTGACTCTCAGGTCACCATGGAAATCCCCCTTATCTCTCTCAGTCTCATCCATGACCTTCCTTAGCTGGCATTTTTCTCAGCTTAGTTGGTGCGTGCTCCAAGATATAACCACATTTTAGACATGTTTGTGGAGAGATTAAATTACCATGACTTCTACTACAGGACCACACAGACAAACTGCCCCATTTCTCGAGGCACCATACATACAGGTTTGAACAGACAGACCCTTTCCTGAGCTGGATATAGATGAAGTAGGCAAAGAAAGACACAGGAAATTTATTATAGTTACTCAGCAGCAGAGCAAGGAAGAAAAAAAAAAAAGCCAGTCCCAAGCTTGATGTTCTGCCCAGCCAATTTTACCATTCCTGCCTTTTAATACATTTAACTTTCCCTTTAGCTGGCATTTTGTTGAAACAAACTTTATGGTCCATAGCATCAACGGTACTAAAATATGATAATTAATCACAGTCAGTCACCAAGTTTCCACTGAGTTCAAGCATTTAAGTCACAATTAGCAGACACAATATTTCAGGGTATCAGTTTAGTCAAAACATTGAAACGCTGAACCAAATTTGATCTATGACATTGGCAGAGATGCAACCAGCCCATTATCATACAGCTCTATTCATCGTAATTTATCTAGTCTCCATCAAACACTCTGTGTTCACCAGGCCACGAAGAATATAAGTGATCCTTGAATCTACAGTGATAATGGTTCAAGTCTAGCATATGCCTAGCAATTTTTACTGTCCTTTTTCACATACGCAAAGCCAGTTTAGGGTCAAAAAGATCAAGTTTAGCAGTAACAGGCTCCAGTAGTGCCAGACCAGATGTACATTCAGCTCCCAAAGATGCTGCCAAAGCAATAGCAACCAGCTCCAGAGCAAGGTAGGGCTCACCCACAGCTTTCTTGCAGGTGAGACACTGCTCTGCTATTTACACTGTTCCTCACTAGCAGAACAAACAGCCACTAAACACCAAAAAAGAGGAGGGTAAAGTACCTTTAACTGTCAGGGAGCACTCTTTCTCCTTTCACCTGTCCCTGGAAGACCAATACAGCATTTCAGAGGGGAGATACTAGAGGACAGAAAAAATATTTGGTGATAGAGACATAGGTCTACTGGGTGATAGATTAAATGTTGAGGGCTCAAACTCTTAAATCAGCTTACCAGAAAATCAGAGCTCCTTTAGGGTCAGCTTCAGGTGCAGCTTAAAGACTGGCACAGGTGAAACAGATGGGGCTAAAACTGCCTACTGAGATGCATGTCCTGCTTGGGCTGCAATTGCACCTGTCTCCACTAACACAGAGATAAGGGAGCCCTCACCTCTAGGCTAGATGCTCCTCCTGAGTCCTCCGAAATGCACCCCACAGCTGGCTGAGGCATGAAACTCTCCTCCCCATCCGCTTCTCTGAGCTTCATTCAGCATCACCACCAACTTCATACCCATTTCATATTAAGCCATCAGAAAGGAATAGAAGCAATCTGGTACATCTTGCTATAACACTGGCGTCACCATGTCTATCTTAGCCCACACTAACACTGGATTCTTCCAGTCTGAAAGGTGCTACTGGAATTATAGGTGCTATACACTTGGTATGGCACCCACAAAAAGAGAATTATAAATGGACTATTCTCACAAAAGAGCATCTCAGGAAAAGAAGCATTTCCCCCTCTCCTTGAAAAAAAAAAAATAACTAAATCATTGAAAGGAGAGAAACAGAAAAGAAAATCAAAGAAAAAAACATTAAAAAAATACTAGGACTGGTTCATTGTCTGGCATTCAATGATGACTAACAGGGTAGAAGAAAAATTAGCCCCAAAGCACTCATGAGTATGTGCCCAGTGAGCTGCATGTAAAGGCACACAGCTCCATTGCACAGAGCAGATCTTGTGAAGCAAATTTATTCCCTTCATCTTCCCATCTTCGTGAGCCTCCACACACCTGTGGAGCCTTCCCACTCCTCTGTCCATGAGGTCTGAGTGAGGTCATGAACAAGAGGCAAAGCCAAGACTACTGGGTCTCTTTTCCCCTCAGTCCCCTATGATTCAGCCCAAAGAGGCAGCACATCATTGCCCCTTGTTTGGGTACCCCACTGGGGCTGGCTAGACAACCAGTGCTGTCATTCTTCATCTACCTGCACTCACCTCTTCAAACGGAAAAGAGATCTTGAAGCTAAGCTATTCATCCTGCCATATGGTACTCTAGACATTTGCCTCTCGTGTCAGCCTGCACTGACCCTCTTCCACGCTGGGCGAGAAGATGCGTGCAGCCTGAACCCAGACTGCCTGGTATCCATCAACACCCTCTGCCTCTGAGCTGTGCCATGCCCTGCTGAGCACGAGCCATCTGGACTGTGACATCTTCACAGTGTTGATATGGATGTCTCCAAGCTCTCAAAGTAATGGACACCCTGCCCAAGTCTCTACATGCAATCAAAATGACCTACTTTCCTCGCTCGTCTGGACTCAAAAGTCTTGTAAACAGGTTGCATAGAGCCTATTTCTGGCTTGGCAAATGCATATTCTCCTCCACAGAGGACTTTTTTAACTGATGGTGCTTAAGATGATTTATGAGTTTCCAAGAGCCGAAGTCAAATCGCATCACTGGGTTATTTTTGTATTATTATTCATGAAGCCCATTCAAAGCTCAATTCAAAGGGCATCTGTAAGCAGTTGGTGAAGAGCTGGAACCCCTACTGTAATAAATGAGTCATTTCTCAGTGGAAAACAAAAAACCTACCATGTCAGCAAGATGATTGCACATGGTAGAGTGCTGAGAGAAAGATTAAATGGGATTAAGGGAATGGAAATGTAAGAAAATCTTAAGAGAAACAGAAAGAGCAATATATATGGGTGGAAAGAGGCTGAGATGGAGTTGTTCAAGGAATTGTTCCTATGAAGTTCTTCAAAAGCTCCAGAGCTTCAGAATGAGTGAAAATAATCCAGTTTATACAACTACTTTGCATCTCCCTCCCCACAGAGCTTGCTTCAGAGACTGAATGGCCAGGTGCAGAAGAGGTGGTGCAGGGAGTCTCAAAGGCAAACAGGTCTTGTAGACATATTGATCCACACTTAGGGTAGGCTTGCCAAGTCAGGACATTACTTTCTAGAAAGTATTTGGCTTGGAGCAGACTGGATGGCAGATGGCACAGGTTTCCATGTGAAGCTCAGTCCACCAGCCTAGTACCATGGTTCTCCAAGGAGAGAGCAAGGATCCAGGTAGGAGCATTCAAAATACATATGCCAGGGAAAGCAGTCAGGAATATTTTTATGTTCTTGCTGCACTGTCCATGGTAAGTTTTTGATCCTTAAGAACAAAAATTACTCTTGCCCTGGGCAACATCAGCCTTTCCTAAGCCACCTAGCACTCCTGCATGATGTTTGGTTAGAAAAGTACAAAGTGGCCTCAGATTTGTTTGAGCTAAATCTGAGCTACGCTACATCAGTGTCCATGCAGTCAGGGGTGTAACTGCTCTACAGGGGTTGCCAAATCAAAGCCAGGCAATCATCTGCCAAATACAGAGTCCCAACAGCCTCGAGGATGAAGGTAGACAAACTCCACAGTCAGCAGTCACACACTGCTGCTCACAGAAGGAAAGATTTCTTTCCAGGACAGACCAAAGCTTGCTAACTTAGAAGCCAAGGCACAAAAGTTCATCTGCCTCTCAGGCAGGGCTCAGCTGGAGGTAGTTCAGTCTAACTTAAAATAATGAGGTGTTAAAACCACCACTGGCTCCCAGCCTGTTAAAAAATATTCTTGAGCTCACTAAAACCTTCCCCACCTCAAAGAGGAGGTCACCACTGTGTCCACCTCTGCAGGTGGCTCCTTCCCCTCCAGCTGTCCCCAACCCACGCTCTTCTACAAGCCCTCCTGCCAGCTCCTTCCTATGTGATGACTATGCATTAGAAAACATGCTCCCTACTTATATTTTCAGGCCAGAGAAACTACTGATATTTTGTTATTCTTAAAAGTATCAGTTCCTTTAATTCACTATGCTTTTCTCAAGAAAATCTCCTGGCTGAAGTTTTGCCAGGTACTTCTGTATTTGTTAAGGGGTGTTTGCTTTCATCACTTTGAAATGTGTTTCATTAGGAGAGTCTTTGGTCCAGAATGCCTAGGAAAGCCTGACTGATAGACTCATCCTTTACAGCATCATCTTATATTCATTTCTTTCAACAGCGTCTTTTTCATAAGGCTGATTATTTTCATTTCCCTTCTCTGAGCTCTTCATATTGCTACCCTCCGCTTTCTCCAACAAGGCCGTCGGAGTTATACTGGCCTCATGGTGTGGGTCTCAAATTGACCCAATGCTAACTGTGATACTTGCAAATATGTGCTTAATATAATCTACCTTCTGCTTTGCTTTGGGGCCCTTTGTTGCCCACCAAGCAGAGGTTTTTCACAAAGCTGCCAAAAATGACGACAGAGGCTTTTTCCCTGCACGATGGCTGCTGCCGTAAAGTCCATCGCTCCGTGTGGGTAGCAGGGATGGCTCTTTCCGGAAAAAAGGCTCTGCAAACGCAACATTTTTAAATTTAACACCTCAGCTCTTTTGCAACGATCATGGATGTAATCCTTCACAATTACCTCAAAGTGGCACTTCTCCCATTCAAATTATTAATTTTGTGCAGGGACTGCAAGGAACACATCAAAGAAGAGGAAAAAAGAGGGATAAAGGAGATAACTAAAAGCAAAAAGAATACAAAGGAACTTCTGCACTATCTCCTCTGTCTCCCTGCCTCCCTTATTTTTCCCTCTCAGAATTATAAATATGGCTCAAAACATGCAGGTGGTTTACAGAAAATACTGAACTAGTTTGCAACAGCAAAGGTGATGAATGGGTCCCAGGAAGGTGGAGCTTTGGAGTGAAGGAGACTTACGGGTCACTGAGCTGTTTCATGCTACCTTCTGCATCACACTGGTCTGGCTTCTTGCCCCACCTTTCTCATTTCCCACTGTAGAGCGAGCCAGAACACAAACGATTTCTTCATGCTTCTAGTTTCAGTATACCCATGCCCAGTCTCTACCCACCCATCCTTGCATCACTATTGTCACTTTACAAGAGGTTTTTCTTCCTTTTCCATCCCTGTCAACGATCTCCAAACTTGGACCAGTGGCCCTGTCGTGGTTTGGCCTCAGCCAGCCACAAAGAACACGCAGCCGCTCACGCAACTCCCACAGTCGTGGAAAAAGAAATCGTCAGGGCAAAACTCGTGGGTTAAAAGAATGCAATTTAACAGAACAGCAAAAGGAAAGATGAAGACGCGATTACAGTACGGCCACGCAGTGCACCGACCGAACCCGCACCGCCGCAGCCCACCCCCGAGTGGCAACTGCTCTCCTCGCCCGGCTAGTGTCTCTTATAGCCCGGGCATGGGTCACGTGGTATGGAATACCTGCCCCCTGCTGGCTCCTGGGAAAATTAACCCCATCCCTGCCGGAACCAGGACAGGCCTATAATGAAGATGAGGGCTCTTCTCACAGACCACTACTCACCTCCATCCTCACACCTGGAGTAGAAAACACCATGGACGTCGCTGCATCTGATACTGCAGGTTTTGTGCTCTACACTAGCAGACTGGTGATGCTCTGCGGACCAGCACTTTGAAAGCTTTTCCCTAGATGACAGAATTCAAACATCACATCCCCTTTCAAACACTTGGTGTTCCAAAGCAAACTCTTCAGCCATCTTGCAGACAATCCATTCTCCTTTCCTGCAGCCATCCTAGCTGACTGTCCACATGTCTTCCAGTTTAATGTCATTTCCTTCTGAGCATGAGTATTTTAATCATGATAAGGACTCATCATACCATTTACAAGGGCATTTATGCTCTCTCCCCTGGAAGTACAGCTTGGGAACACTACTGACCTCTTTATGGCTGCATCACACCAATGGCCTGACCAGGTATTGCCATTAACCTAGACACTGCTGTACCTCATCCTGTGCCACAGCATTTGGCAAGAGCCAGAGAAGGTTGGCCCTTGTCCATGGAGAGAACTGCTGAATAAGTCTTTATCTCACCTGTGCTCTTCAGTCCCCTTATCTAATGCCAAAGACTTGTCTTCACAATGCAGCTGTGATTTAAACACTAAGTATCAGAATACACTTGCTGTACAAGTTTATTATATATTGGCATACAGGCAGTCTTCCGTGCTTCTCAGTGAGGTGCCTGGGTAAACTTTTCAAGAACGAAGAGAACTGGCAACAAATAAATCAGGTGCAGAAGTACCAAGGCGAAGGGAGAAGGTGAAGAGCTCTGTGGCTCCTTGCTAGCGTGACTTGTTGTGACACATGTACTTCACATCCCATGACATAATTGCATACCTTGAAAATTGACAGTACAGACAGATCCAGCCCTGACCTAAATCTGAACGTCTTTGTGCAGCCGTCCTGGAGGAAACAAGCGCCTACACAGAAAGCGAGATTGCAGCATGGGATTGATGAGGAACGGATGCCACACTGGTCTGAAGCCAATATGAATTAGAGAGGAATGCAAAGTCCCTATCCAAGACAGGAGGGAGACCACTGATGCAGATTCTTGCAGAGAAGAGAAAGGGGAACTCTTCCAAAAAACATGTAAAAATCCACCACAACTGGTGGTGATCCAGTTATCCTACAGTGCCTGATTCTATTTCCTGTTTGCTGCAAGGTCCCTTCTTGCTGTGCCAGACTTGGAGGTGTGCATAAAGATAGCTGTGTCCTCGCTACCTTGCTGTTTGGAAGACTTCCAAGTTTCTTCCACTGATTCAGGTTCTTACCAGTCCCTTATACTCGGGAAATGAGCTGAAATACAGGAGCTCCTGGAACTCATGTTTCCTGGGGAGCTTGGCACAGACAGCTTTGCAGTACTCCAGCCAGCAGGCTCTGAAGGTCACTTCAGATAAGATAACCTGCTAAGATATGACCACAATCCTTACTAGTCAGCTGTGGGAAATAACTTTTCTGGTCGCTGATGTGATTTCACTATGATCCCAGAACACGTGCAGAGCTCATCAGGAATGAACACAAAGTGAGGCCCTCACGTTATCTGGGCCTCGGCAAAGTGTGATTGTCTGATTGGTTTGCTGAACTGGTTGCCCTCATCAATGACAGGCAAACAAAGGTATATGTTTGTCTAGTTCTGGTCCAGTCTAGTGGTGGACCTCATTCCCCAAACCACTGAAGTCAATGGAAACATTTCCTGTAACATCGATTCTTTGGTCCCCTTTGGTCTCTGTAAGGACAGCTTGCTTCATGAAGCAAGTCTGTGTTGTTTCAGTGTGCAAAACACACAGAGAAAGGGACGAGCCTTTTAATATCTCATTTATATCTTCCTGAGGTGTAGAGTTAAACAAATGAAAGAAAAGCCAAGAAATTCACTGGACATATTTTTGCAAGTGCCACCTTCAGAGAGGATGGGTGTAGGGAGTAAAACATTCTGAAGCGGAAGCACAACTTTCAGATTAACTGTGATGGGCAAAAGCAGTAGGATTTTTTTTTTTTTTTTCTTTTGACACATCTTGAAGATGAGTCACTCCACTTCTAGACCAGGCAATGAGTACTGAAGAACAATCAGGCTCTACAAAAAGAGGCAATTCAAGTGCCCGTATACGCAAAGAGCTTAAGATAGCTAAACTCTAGTGGGAATGCTCCAGACTCAGGCTGCAAACACAAAACTGAAGTGCAGGATTACAGTGGGGATAGAGAGCAGAGCAAAGCAGCTACACTTTCAAATCGCAACTTTCTGAAACAAATACTGCTGCCAGCCTGGGTTTGCTGCAGTGACCTCATAGCTGACCCTGTTTTGAGCAGGAGACAGAGCTAGAGGCCTCCTGAGGTCTCTTCCCAACTTGTATTATCCTGTAATCCCCCACCCACTCACCTCCTGCCGTCTGGGTTGTGTACTTCGCTTGAGTTTCTCTGAGGTAGAGTGCTAGTAGACTCTGATTAAAACCCTCCCATAACAGTTATCCATGCTACAAATCCAGACCACTATTTCACACGTTTTGCAAGCTCAAACGAAACAAAGCAGACATTAGGAGTGAGGCGTAGAACAATATATAGGTATGTGGGCTGAATGCCAGAAAGAACCATTGTGGCCATTGAGTGTGACCTCCAGAACAAGCGGGCCAAAGCTTTTTAGCCAATGATCTGCAGCAAACACTTATTTGCTCATAAATGCAGCAGCATTGCAAACACCTTCAGAAGTTGAGATACCTTAAGATCTTAACCCCGTAAGAGGATGCGAGTGTAGGAAAGAGGCACTGAAATCTTTTTGCAGACCCAGTGCTTGCTTGTTAACCACAAAAGGAAAAAGGAGGCCCCAACTATGATTTAAGAGAAAAGCCTTTTCTTCTCCAGCCATCCCTGTTGTACTCCACAGGGCTCACAACCTAGGATTTCTGGAGTTCACATCAAACTGCAAAGGGCTGTATGACCGACCTAGACCAAATAACATCTTAAATCTCTTGCTGATGAAAAGTGACACAACATACCCTTTATGTCAGAGGCTCAGGAGAAACTTGAAAACATTTCTAATGTTTTGCCAATTGAATAAATACATTAACAGCTGAACACTGGGATTCATATCACAAAAAGACTGACTGATCACACTGGTCTGACAGCGCAGACCTCTTCGACAGCAGTAGAGCACAGAAATGCAGATGCTGGTCACTTTGATCAGATAGGCAGCTTGACAGACAGGCTTACAGAGGAGGAAGCTAGTTAGTGAACGTAGCCTTCTCTATGTCAAAATTCACACACACACCCCTTTTATTTTTAATTCAGTAACATTAAAAATGGGAGTCAGCTTCAGAGACACCTACATTTTGGCATTGAAATACCGGAGTTAGCCAGTTGTTTAAGCTAAGCCTCAAGGGAGATCTAAGGGTCAAGTTAGCAACCAGCTGATGCCAGTTTGGATGTCACAGGCTGCCCACCCTGGACTCCATCTGCTCTCCTTTAGCCCATGAGCCTTCCATAGGTGCCATATCATGTCCACAAGCCCCATGTGGAGGTTTTGGCTACTTGGCATCTCCATGTGGGAATCCCACTCCTACATTTGGCAAAAGCTGGATTTAGGTGCTTGAATCTGGAGCTGAGCAAAACCATTCTCTTCCCATTCTGTGCCAACTGTTGGGATCATCAGATGTCTCTTCCCCTTCTGCTCCATCTTACTGTCTCCTGAAACCCCCACCTAAGGAATCATTTGCTAGTTTTAATGCTTCTGAAGAGCTTTCAGGCCCCTTGGGTGGAGGGGAGGGAGAAACCAATTACTAGATAAGTCATTAATAACCAATTAATTAAGGATCAATTAATAACAAATTAAGGATACCAATATTCTTATTCCTGACGAGCAGGATTTAAGTTGTCCCATCTGCAGAAGAAGTGGTTCAAATCTAGGTCTGCTTCTTTAATATTTTGCATAAGAGGGCTTTGCCAGGCCATAAGAAAGAGAGCAGGATAGGTTTGATAAAAATGGTTTGATGCAAACAGTAGGTGAACCAGAGGTCACCAATGGCTCAAATGAGTCATCAGACTTTGTAGCCTTCTGCCCTTGAGGGACCTTCTGCCACCTGGGATAATTGGCATTTATTAGCCATTCTTTAGAGCCACATCTGTGGAGAACATAGTTTTCAAATCCTAAGGCTGGAATTCACTTCTCTAATCAAAAAAAAACCCCATAAAACAAATAAGTGCACAGGATAAAAATATTCACAAATCAAATGCCAACAAGCTGCTAATCTCACCCTCTCTTTAACCACCTGCCTCATTTAGCTAAATCAAACAATGCTCTCGCTGGAAAAAGTCCAGGCTGCACAGTCTTTGCAAAATCTCCGCAAACCTGAGCTCTCAGGGTACATAGTGTTTGGTATTTCTGCAGGAATACGGTGTTCTATAGGCCTGAAAGGAGCGAGAAACTCGGTATGCTTTTCACATGGGCTCATGGCCAAGAAGAGCCTGCCCTACACCACCTTTCCCTCCCCAGGAAACTTCCAGCTAAGCATCCTCTTCGTCTGTGAAAGACTGATGTGGGGGAATTACTGGGCGAGGAAAAGAGCTTTTAAAATTGCAGTGCTTTCTTTGCACAGAAGGATGCGCGCAGGCTATTGCTTTCCCCCATTAAAGTGCAGGCACAGAAGCAGGTTAGAAAGCAACAAAGTGCAGCTCTCCACATAGAAACCAGGTGACCCTCAGACTTGAGCTGGCCAACTCACATCAACCGAAGAGGTTTGGTCAGGAAAGTAACCTTTGCGTTTCTTCCATGCCCAGCTCCTCTCTGGGAACTTTGGCC
The DNA here is from genome assembly GCF_000708025.1 of Charadrius vociferus. Classification (NCBI taxonomy): domain Eukaryota; kingdom Metazoa; phylum Chordata; class Aves; order Charadriiformes; family Charadriidae; genus Charadrius; species Charadrius vociferus. The sequence continues at coordinate 4,178,405 of NW_009647828.1, forward strand.
AGGTTGCGCAATGGCTTCAAAGAAGAGAAACTGCTGAAAGGGGTAGTAGGTTCCTCAAACCTCCAGCTCTTCAACCTTTTAAAAAATTGTTTCTTTGCCTACGTCTTTGCAAAAAGGAACTCTTCAAAAGGATGTTATGGCTACACCCATCTCCAGAGTATGCAACGGAGTTCCCCAGATTTCAGTTTCTGAGCTCTTAGGTTGCAGGCAAGTCAGATTTTCAAGCTCTTCTCCATAGCACCGGGGTAAGAGCTACCAGACTGCCACTCCCAATGAAGATATAGTCGTTGCAATAGGCTGGCAGCCTCACAGGGACACTTGCCTCCTGGAGCTGGCCACTTAAGGAGCAGAACTAAATGACAAGGGACACAACAAGAACTTGAGAGATGGCAGTACGGCTTTTGGTCCAAACTTTAGGCTGACTTCCTCTAATCCAAACCATCTTCAAGCTTCTGCATGACTGACATTCAGGTGATCCTTATAGTCAAGAGAAATGAAACAAACTCCAGTTCATTACAACCCTCCTCTGGAAAAAAAAAAAAAAAAAAAATCGTTTCAAGCTGTAAATCCCAGCACACAGACTCTAACAACATAAAAACAATCTATCTGGGAGAAGATGTTCTCCCCATCCTGCTAGCATTATTCACACATTAAATCAGAACTGACAACGCAATCTTTTCAGCTGAGCTGTTCTCATTCTTCTTTTTTTATCGTGATGAAATAATTCCCCTTTTTAACAACTTCCAAATGTTCATACTGATGCATTATTGAAGTGACAATGCAGATTTCCAAGAGGATGATGTGCTTGATTTTTTCCAAAGCAGTAAATAGACAGGATGTTAATGAATTGGAGCAGTATTAAAAATTTGTTTTGCAAAAGAAAATGTTTTTAAGTATATAAACTGTTTCAACAACTATTGATTGCATTTCCACCACAACAAGGCAGGCAGAGGCTGATTTATGACAGCAACCCACCCTAACTATCTAACCAGATTTAATATAGTTGCCATCCCGTGACACAATGATGTATATTTTTGTGGCAATCTCAAAAATAATTTGCAAGGAGTAACAGTTTGTTCTTCAGCCATCAGCCATAAAGCTGTCAGGGGAGGGTCTCCAGCGCTGTCTGTGGGACAGGGATGTAGCAAGGAGGACTGCAAAACCTCACGGGCTGGGGGGGAGAACGGGGGAATCTCAAATTTATGGATATGAGCATTTTCAAGAGACTGTGTTGTTGCTGGTTTTATTTTAACCATAAACCAAAGGTAACAAAGTCTCCATAAGAATGTGCAGTGTTTACCAAACCTCACTTTTCACTGTCTGACAATAAAATTCAAATGGGGCCTTACTAAGTTGACAATGTAGTATTTAGTAGTCTGGAGGTAGCTGGGAAACAGCTTTCCCTCTGGGAATCCTGAGGTCAAGGTTAAGGAGAGAAGAGGAAAGTAGAAGGAAAGTTCCTGCCCACTTCTTTTCCTTCGTCACATGACACATTCCATTTTCAGCTAAAGCTGAGCAAAACTCCAATAGCAAATACTGAAGTAACTGGGAAAACACAATCTTGTCCAGCCTGAAATGCTTTACAAGGTTTCTTTGAGTATTATTGCCTGGAGAGGATCTTGGGGGCCCCAAAAACTGATGGCAAAAGAAACAGCACTTACACCATACCCAGCTGCCACTCCGTGCAGCCAGCGCAGAACTACCTCAGCAGGAGGGACTCAGATATTTGGGTAGAGGTGGCTGACACACAAAGCCTGGAGGCCCCTTGCTTCATGGGTGACAGCAGAGGTGGGGCCTTGACATTGTCAAGGTGTTTCCTAGAGCTGGTTCTGGAAAAGGTGCCTGCAGCATCTCCTCAGAAGGCTCCGCTAGAGAGGATCTTGCCCCGGGGAACAGAGCCAAAGGGATAAAGGTAAGGAAACAGCATGACTTAAGTGCCATAAGGAAGAACACCCATGTTCACAGGCAGCTGAGACACAAAAAATTGTGCAGGAGATGCCCTGAGATATCTCATAGCTTTGCAGATCCAGCCACGACCTTCGCTCTTAGGTTGGCAATGTGGTAAGGAATCTCCCACGGGATGAGAAACCTGTTTTCCACCCAGTCCTCATTAAGCGCCTCACGCAAGAGACTTTCTACCTATTTATCAGAAGCAGAGCTAAGAAATATCTTGACAAACATTTTTTCCATGCTTCAACTTACACTGCATTAAATAGATGAGCAGTAAATACAGACAACCCCCCTCCCCCTCCATCATTCCCCTGCTGCCTTCCCTCTCCTGTCTCCAAGGCTCTCCAACACCCCTATTTCACAAGAGTTTGGGGGTTTTTCTTTCATTTTTGTCATTGCTATAGCACCCCCCCAGTTAGGGTACACCGGCTTCTCCACCAAATCTCAAAGTAAATCTGATCCACAGGAGCATTAATACACCCAGAGATGCTCCAAGCAAACTTCAAGTTGGAAAGCAAATAGGACAGGAGGACTGCAGGTGCCTGCCTCAGGCTGAGTGACTGGGACTGCAGCAGGTTTCCCTAGGGGAAAATCCATGTTTGCAGCCTCTAAGGATGCCTTATTTGTCAGAAGAAAAAAAAAAAAAAAAAAAGGGGAAAAAAAAGAACAAACAACAACCACCTAAAGTTAACCACAGAACACAGACCCTGCTGAAAACGAGCTGAGCATACTTTCTTTAGTAGACTAATTCTTGTTTATTTTTTGAAGGCTCTTGCCATAAAATTCACAATCCAATTACAGTTTCCAGGCTGAAAGAATGGCTTCTAATTATATTGTTTTCCATCATTGCTAGAATCATTGCAAGAAAGAGTGGATTAATGCTGTATGATTTCATTCCCTGTACCAGAATCGGATCTCAGCATTCTCAAATGATTTATAAAAGACACATTAAATAACCTATTAACAGTGTTTTTGCAACAGAAATGGGCTGTACCATAAACAGGACAAATTGAAAAATACGGATTTGCTGCTGCATTCCAATGCATCAGAAATGAGGATAACACAGCGCATACCAAGTCTAAGCGGTATACACTTGAAATTGGAAGGAAAACTCAGGTGACACTTGAAACGTGGGACTGGGCTTCAGGAGAGCTGGCTTGGTATCCAGCCTGGCAGAAACTTTCAGCATAACTTTGGGTAAGCCACTCGACCAAGGGGAGGAGGAGCACATCTCCAGATAGAGTCAACCTAGTTGTCCTCCTGATGTAGCTGTCTCCATGTAGGTGTGAACACGTGTGCCTTGGGTGTCTAAATTTCTGTTATAATCAGTAGAGATCAATGATCCAACATGGATCAATGACCAAATGTGTCTATGTGACTGTTTCAGAGGTTCTGCTGTTCTTGCCTGGTTTCTCATATGCGTTCCCCAAGCACCCAATTCCGCCAGGTGTCTAAACTTCAGGAGAAGGATATGGTCTTGCCCCAGATTCCATGTTTCGGGACACGGCTGAACCAGAGTCCAGGCTGGCATCTATGAAGCTTCAGCTGGATTTACTCCCAATTCATCTATGCTATGAGAAAGAGAAAAAATTTAGTGGCTGTCTTGAACAAACATAACAGTTGCCTACATAAAGATAAATAAAATATATCCAGTTAAATGACTGAAATGATTGGAGACTAAATCTCCCACCTATTTCTTCTCCTCCTTGCAGCCAGAACTAGTTAATAGAAAGACTTGCAGACTGAAAGTAGAACAAGAAGAGGACGACTTTGAGCAAGACACAGTCCTTCAGGCTGTGAATCCTTCAGAGACACTTTTACATGCAGGTGCACGCACGCATCTGTCTCCACATACACAGCAGCTGTTTTCAAACACAGCTTCCAGCCCACAGTTGGCCTCTTCCATGCAAGGGCTGACACCAAAGACCCTGAACCGAATTGGTCTCATCCTACAGCCCGTACGGAGAGAAGTGGGACTGGTCCAGTCGCTAATTAGGCACTGCTCACCCATTGCCCTGCACGCCTTCAGTGTACAGAGCCTGGTGGACATCAGTGTGGAAGATGCTTTCCTTCCAAGGAGCTCAATCTCCTCCTGCTTCTCTCTAGGGAGTCAGCAGTTGGTGACTATTTCATAGTTTCTTTTATTATGCACTGGTTGGGTTTGGGTTCTTGGGTTGTTTTAGGTTTTTTCTGCTGTTGTAAATTAAAAAAAAAATCCTATTTGGTCTGACAATTCATTTCTCTCCTCCCTAACAGCTCTACCTCTTCTCCCCCCTAGCTTTGGGCAGCTGAATAAAAGCAAAAACAAAGACAAGTCAGAATTGCTAAGCCCTTGAAGAAATAGTCTAAGCCATTTCTTGTCCATTTCAAAATGAAGATAGGTATTTCTCTAAGGCAGGTCCCATTTGACTGCCAAAGCCACACAGTTCAGACAATATTACTCATATCAGCCTGAAAAACAAGAAATTTCAACAACATGAGCATACTGAGAGCACAGGGAGGAAAATCAGCTAGGTTCTTTACCACCTCTCCCCAACTCACATAAAAGGATATGATCATAAATCAATATCACATCCAGAAAGAATAAAGTAGCAGTGTTTTATTTTCATCTATTTCTCCAGCACATTTTGAGCTCCTGAGTTCTGAGTGGGAATGAAAACCACGTTTTGGTGTCAAAACCTGCCACCTAGAGAGCAAAACCACAAATGAAAAGAAATAGGCTGTGGTTGTTTGTTTTAAAGCAACTCTCATAACATTACAGATGTGCTGAAAACCATAAATTTGCTGTGCTGTCTTTCACAGCAACAAAACAGATTTTAAGAGACCCTTAATTATGTATCTGCACAGCACAGATACTGTTATAGGCTATTGCGCCTACTCCCAGCACAAACACTGCTGTGTGTGGTTTAGCGATTATAGCACAGAGACAAACATTTTTTTCTCCCAGTTCGATAAATTTATGTGATTTGTGTGAACAGAGACTGATCTCTCTCCTTTTCTTTTGAGATCACATAACTTGCAGAATGCAAGTCAGTTTTTAACAAGAAGCTTTAGGTGCTTTGAATGGCAATGAACTGTCTGGATCTGAGTCTGCCAGTGAGCTATGGATGCTCAGCAGGTCCCAACATATCAGGCTGAAGACACACTGTGCCAGAAAGCCCAGACTGGAAAAAAAAAAAAAAAATTGTGGTACACTTCAGAGAAAATTTCCTGAGGTTCTTAACAGGGGAAAAACTTTAAAATTTCCACTCCTAGGGAAATATCCCCTTCGCAGTTCAAATTCAAATGGAACAAGTTGCCCATTTCCTTCTGAAAATGGAAAGCGTTTCAGCATTTCTGAGACAAGAAGCATTTCTAAAATTGTAAATTTTTATTCCAGGTCAATTCAAGACTAAACCATACTCTCACAGATAGGAGGAAAGGGGATGTACCAAAGTAACCTTCCCCTAAAAATCGTACCTATCAGACTTTAATTCCTGCACAAATCACCTCCATATCACATCCAGTCTCAGAGCTCCCATGCTTTGTTATACAGACCAGGCAGGAAAGGAGAAAGAGAGGCAGATGAGCCATTGCTGTAAATTCAGAACAGTGAATTACTTACTTTTAATTGTGAATTACCCTACTTAGCTTCCACTACCACCCACCTCCGTTAACCCTCTGTGAACAGCTCTCAGTGCTGTGGGCTGAACAGAGCAAAGGTTAGATGCAAGTTAAACACAGCAATTCCCATACATGCTGCTGCCTACAGCAACTCACATGCCTTAACTACAGGAAACCAATGTACTGTCCAGTGCCGGGACGTACCTTTCATAGAGAATACAGTTTAACACCTCATTAAATAATTCAGAACCAATTATTTAACAATATGGGCAAAGACATGTAGCATAAACCCCATTTAATTGCTAGTGGGGTACTACAAGTTGAAGTCCAAGAGACTTCTTTTTGTTTTGGTGCTACAATTTCTGTGGAAAATGTCATACCTGGACTCCCCCCTCTTCATCAGCTACTTCTAGTCACCACAAAGCCAGAAGCTGCCTCAGCACTCTCAACCCTGTACAAACGCTCCGGGAGGAACAGCCTGCTGTGTAGAACACCCTGAATCTCCTACCTGCCAGGTGTCCACGGCAGCACAACTTCTCCTATCTTTGCCTTCAGAAATCACCAGCAGCCTCCTGCCTGTACTACCAGACTTGCACATAGCCGCTCTTACAGAAAGTTTTAATTTAATCCTGATCAGTGACAGCCACTGGGAAAGGGAGAGCAAAGGTGATGGTAAACCGAGCAAACGATTACGTGAGCGCAGGTAACACTTAATTCCACAGTTTTAACACAATTAAGAGCTTATTCTTTGGGCATCACAAGTCAGCTACCACTTTGAAGCTATCAGCACAGAAGCCAGCCCCTAAGGCTCTTCCTGAAACCACTATTATGTCTCTCAGGGCTCAGATCCTGGCACTTCCCGGCCCAATTTGCTCTGCCCCCACCCCTCACTTGGTTGCTACCAGGGGATCCAATCCCTAGACCTGCTGGGGACCAGTGCCCAAATCTGAGCAGAGGTCAGCCACTGCCCCAGGCTGAAGGACAACAGTGACTTCGTAGGTACTGTCAGTCTACCTAATTAGCAGCCTTCTGCCAGAGTACAGCCTCTAATCCACTGGCCACAGGAGAGGCCTGTTAGTGAGTGCTCCTCTCCTCACCTTAAAGCTTGGTATCTACCGTTTAATCTGCAAAGAATTAAGTTACATCTTCCATTCGCTTAAAACCACCTAGAGCATCTCAATACAGCATATAAATGATTTTAATTAGCCCTGTGGAATTTCAATCTACCACAAAAGGAATCAAGCAAGCAAGAGGATGAAGAATAGCACATCCCAAAAACGGGACAGCTTGAAGAACTGTGGTGAACCTCAGAAACTATGACAATAACTATTGAGAAATCCACCCCCAATCATCTCAATAATCCCATGTAGTTTTAAGAACATCTTGACACTGGACCATCTTTCACCAGCCTCTCCCTCCCTCTCCAACTCCAGTGCACATAGCAGACCTTATTTGACCAAATGAATTAGCACCAATGCTTTTTGGGTTGGGTTTTTCTTTTCATTGGTGTTAATAAAGTGAATCTTAAGAAATCTCCTTGCTAGAATCCCAAGTCAGGGCATCATTTTAAGTACAAAGGTACAGAGAGTACTTACCTGTCTTCCCCCAGAATATTACATAACAAAACATTCATCCTGGAAAACAGCATAAATACAGAAGAAAAAAAAAAAATCAGGCATTAGTACATTCTAAAAACCCCAACAAGCTCAGTTCATTAGACATGACAGATCTCTAAATCAACCTCAAAAGAAATTATTAACATCAAACTCAAGGAGCACGTACTACTGAGAGTATTAGGTATCACTCATAGACAAATATTACCCAGTAAGAGGAAAAAAAGCATAGCAGATCCGCATCCTTTTCTCTTCGTTCAAGAAAAATCAGTGTGGCAATGAATTCCCCCAACCAAAATGAACATCTAGAATTTATCCCTCAAAAGCACAAGTGATTTATGGACAGACACCATTGTCAAGTCTAGATGAAGTTAAAAGAAGGACTAGTTCATAAAACTTAATGAGAACTTAAACAGTAACATTAGCAATGTTTCTCTTGCACATAAAAACTACTAAGTCATAAAGTAACAACAGACTTAAGGCTCCACCACTAAAGTTTTGCGCTTAAAAAAAAATAAATGAACAATTTTCCAGATCAGATTACTCGAAGTATTTATTCACAAGTACACATGGTATTAAACAGATGTGAATATGTTTTCCAAAGAGACACTGTCATTAGCAATGTAAGAGGCTCTGAAGATACTTGTCAAGTGCTCACTTTTAGGCGGCAAAAGAAAACTGCAAAAACTAAGCCTTTCTATCAGACAAGGTCAAGTTTCTTCCCCATCCTTAGGTGATGCTCAGTTCCAGGTTAGTACAGACTGCTGCCCCAGGTTTGAACAGAAGCAGGCAGCTGCTAAGGTGCAGCAACGGATGACTGCTGCAAACGTTAGAATCAAGGTAGCATTTGTAAACCCATCCTCAAATGTCAAGGTATGAGGAAACACTTTCTCAGGGGACAATGGTCATTGGGGTTTAGGGCTGTCTTCTAAAACAGCTGGTGCCTCTACAGAGCTTCCACGGAGCAATCCCTAGCAGGAAACTTACTACACCTCAATTGTCCTGGCAGGTCATCTGTTATAAAACTGGTGGCAATGATGAAATTCAGGTAGTTCATCGAGAAGCATTACCCATTCCAAAATCCGTGTTGTGGAGAAGTCCACCACTACGATGAGTTACTTTGATTAGCAGGCTCATAAGAAGACAGGCTGCAATATCCTGACATTCACTGGTGAAGAATTGAACTTTTACACAGACTGAGACATGTTAGCACTGGCATTTCTCTAGTTAAAGGGCACCATTTGGTCTTCACTCCTGATGAAATCAGGCACCACCAGAAAACTGCACAGATCTAGTAAGAAAATTCCTATCTGTTGTCATAGGCTTTTCAAATGATTTACCACTCAATACTGCTTTCAGCCATCTAGTGACAGGATGTCAGGTTCATTTTAGTAAATCATACCAAGGTGAATAATATAGCATCTGGTCTCTGTGTCCTAAGGCCTATATCATCTGACTGATGCCTGACCATGTACGAAACATATTAATACACATTCAGTGCAGCGGAGATATGACCTGTCCCTTTATGCATTAACTCTAGGAACTGTAAACGTCAGCATCAAGACACCTGCTCACTGCTTGCATAAGGAAGAGAAATTCCACCGGCATTTGAGTAAGAAAACTAAGACCAGTTTTAAACAAGTAACGACACGAGTTTTTGTAACAGCACCTTTATGGAACACAAGGTTAGCTTTAGACAAGTGCCAGGTTACATGAATTTTCAGTCTTCTATATAAAGAAAGCAATCTTGGGTTTAGTCCATCCCGATAAAACTTGTAACGCTCACTTATAGGCACAGTGCTTGGGCTATTTCCAAAGTACAAAAAGGGCTTTCCATTACAGTGCTGGGAGTGGTTAACAAGAAAGATACCTTATTACATTCTTTTCCAGTGAATAATAATTCTCCTCCATTACGTCCCAATGTTATGAGGATTTCAGAACACACAAGCAATGCAATCCTAGTTAAGGTAAAGAGGAAATTAAGGTAATGTAAGCTAAAGACCAAATCATTTTCATAGTTACAGACAATTTTGAATATATATTTGCACAGGAAATTAGCTTCACTTTCATGAATAAAAATTCCATCTCTCCACACAATGAACAGAACTGTTTGCCAGTAGAGGACTACGCTGTGCATGGCTCATCAGCCTTGAAAAGGAAGTCTGGACTTCAGGCATATCCAGCTACGTGGATCAACAAGCAACCCCTTCAGATCCAGCAGCTTTGGTTTAATGGACGGAAACTTTGGCCTATTGTTCAAACAAACGTACTTGCCAGCAACGAACAAGTAAGATTGGATTTTTTAAAAATAAAGCAAAGTGTGATATGTGCATAAAGTCAGTGCCTTGATCCTTAAAAGCATCTCTATAAGCGACTTTACCTTAAAATGGGCAGTGCTTAAGTTACAAAAGATTCAGACCTTCAGGGCTGATTGATTATTTTGTTTGTGACGGTTGAAGAAATGGCTCTGCTTCAGGAATTCAAAAGATGAATCAGATTTAGTAGTAGATTTATTAATTTGTTGTGATTTACAATGAGGTGATCATGTCTGAACCAAGGAGACATCAAAACAGGTTTAGCCAGGAGGTTTATGGCTTCCAAGTCAAATTCAAAGACCAGTGTCAGTCATTTGGGCAACTGAAGATTAGCAGACAAAAGATAAGCGGAAGCCAGGTGCTGCACTGATGTTTTGGAGACAGTATTCCAAAGTGTCTTCTCTTACAGCAATTTCCTTTTCTCAAACTCCTGCAAATAGCACACAAACATTACATGTGGGAAAAAAAGAAAAGGCTTCTATTACTATTTTACTTTAGATTACTTTGTATTTATCTTAGCAAATCTGATTTTCGGAATTAAAAATTAAAATATAAAATGTGTAATGCGTGCAAGTTAAAGGAAAGAACGGTAAGTACTCTCCCACCTCACCTGAACAAACCAGCTACGAAAGACCACGTATCACAGCTGAATTATGCATTTCCTCTAGCTATGAAGCAATGCCTTTTTTTGGATATGAATTAAGAAAAATGCAAATAATCCTACTAAGTTTTTCAGCTGTATGCATTCAACCGTAATTCTGAATTAGTACTTTAAATAAATAGACCTATACACCCAGGCTTTCCTTCCTCGAGTACCCTACTTTGAAAGAATGTTTTCAGATTTTAAATTAATTCAGGTTCTTTGCATCCAGAAAACACAACTCAATAAGTTGCTGCACTTGAAAGCAAAATGTAATCTCTTCTCTATTTTGTTATGTTTACTATTCTATAAAGGCAACACTACATAAAATTACGTGCGCTATTCTCTAAGTAATAACTGCAGCTTGTTCAGTCAATGCAGTTCTTACGTTTAACCAAGTTCAGAGCAACAAAATATTTGGGCTAAGAGACATACTCCCAACTTGTATTCCCTCAAAAGTAGTTTCTTGCTCTGGATAAGCATGTATACCAATTTCCAAGCAACGAACCTTGTAGATGGTGCTACCGAGCTGAGCAGGAGACATGCTGACAACAACACCAGCGCTCTGAAGCGCAGCTATCTTCTCTTTAGCTCCACCCTTTCCCCCAGCAATGATTGCTCCAGCATGACCCATCCGCCTGCCTGGAGGAGCAGTCAGACCAGCTATGAATGACACTACCGGCTTGGCATTTGGACCCTGTGAAGAAAGAAACGGTACTGTGTTACGTGAGGGTGAGTGAGATGAAAAGCAATTCCAGATGGCGTATTTTCACTTTTCCTTTTTAAAATATCAACTAGCCAGGCAAAGATACTAAACAGCTAGAAACCTCAGGCAACACAGAACCAAGAGTCTGAAGAGTGTGGAATACTTTCTCTCCTCATAAGCATCATAAACCAGAAGTAATCAAACTTTAAAACATCTCTCTACAGAGCTGTGTATATTACAAAAAACAGAATGTTCACTATAAATACCATTACAGAACTAAAAAAAATATAAAGTCGACATTGCTCTCCAGTTAGATTTAATCTGGATAAAGCTCCTAAATTCAACTCTTTCTCCTTGATAAAAGTATGACTGTTTGGTTTTTTTGTAACTAGAGATTAGAGATCGAATCGAGTTTTCCTTGACATTGCAAAAGATGGCTAACTGACAAAAGAAGGTGGTTACTACTACACTAAGGTGTCTGGAAGCAAGCTGTTTAGGACTTACAGTATTATTTTCTTTCAAGAATGCTGCTGCATCTTCTTCAGCATTTCCTCCAATTTCCCCAATCAATATGATCCCCTCAGTATGAGGATCCTTCAAGAAGACATCAAGGCAGTCAATAAAATTAGTTCCGTTGAAGGGATCACCTCCAATTCCTGAAAAAAAAATATAACAACAAAGATGACTAACTCAATATAATGATACTGCATTTACAATAAAAGTTTCAAAGTAAATTTCAGCATGAAGAGTATTCCCAAAGGCTCATGAGAGGGGCAGCTCTGAAGGCCCTTCCCAAGTCAGAGCATCACAAATTCCTGCTCCAAGTATCTCAGCCACAACTCACAGAAAGCTTTGATATCTGAATAATCACCTTTCAAACCATAAGCAAAATATTATGCCTTATAGAGAGGCTCCGTATAAGACACAGCAGGACTGAGACCCCAGCTCTAGAATCTTGCTGTAAGAAAACTGAATTTACTTAACACACCCAACTAAATGCCTAAACATGCCCTACCCCTTTATAATATTAAACTTCTTCAGAAAATTTGTTTCCAAATTGACATCATATTTTCTGGCAGTTTTCTGTTCAAAGCTGGTTTTTAGGCCTTTATTAATCTGATGTGGAAATGAAAATAGAGAAGGGTTATACTCTTCACAGCACACAAGGATCTCATTTCTCAACATAATTGCCATTCAGCAATTTCTTGCAAAAAGAAATTACTTCGGATTTCTTCTTGTAAAGAAAAAGCAGATTAGTATAGGTGCAATAGGCTGTTTCTGAGGAAACCTACCAACACAGAAAGACTGCCCCAATCCAACTTGCGTTGTTTGATGAACAGCTTCATATGTCAGCGTTCCAGATCTTGACACAATACCTTTAGGAAAGAAAAGGAAATAAACTTAACACTAACATAGCTAAGCACAAGACTAGAGGCAGCTCTATCCAGGAAAATCACCTTAATAAACCGAACAGTAGATGCCAGATTTTCCAGCTATCCTTGCCAAAACATGTAAACTGTATATAAGATTCTATCTGTATTACTTCTTGGTTGGTTGTTTCTTGACACTGAATTATCAACAGACTAAATGTACCCAGCAAGTCAGTAATATTGGCTGAGACAGCATTCCGCATGCTACAGCTTTATCATGAAAGAAAACTAAAAACAAAACAGAAGATTATACTTCTGCTCTTGCATGCAAGTAGCTGATGCACTGAATTTGAGCTGCAGCTCAACAGTTAACAAAAGAATTTCATATTAATCATCTCCAGTATGGTCAGGTATATGAGATCCTCCAGAACAGAAATAAGCTGCACAAATGCAAGTTATCGCTATTAAGGTATCTGTTGCTGCACCTCACTGCTCTACAATACACACTCAGCATTTCCATTACAATACTACTAGAGCCACCCACAATCCTAGTTTTAAATTCAGGATGGAACGTAATACAGAACCTAGATCAGGGGTAAAATATTTGCATGGGGGTTTTGTTCATTTTTCTAAGTCAAGATTTCTGTTAATGCTACAAGAGGGAAGGTTTCTAGGAAAAATAGACATGATCTTCCATCTACTTCAAGCTATCTAACAAGGAATATAATAAGTATATTGAATGAACAGAGGAAAAAAATACACCACTAGACTAAGAACTTTAGTTTCATCAACTCTTTATACTGTCGGACAGCACAGATGTCTGCTAGCAAAGGTTTTTTTTCTTGCTGTGTTTGCAAAGGGCTTCCTGTTTACTATTAAGATCAGATTGCCTCAGAGAAGCTACAGATAAAGGTCCAAAGACTGTGGCTATTTTTATAGCTTGCATCCCAAAATTATCAAATGATTCTTGGATGCCTCACAGTAATAGAAAGCTGGGCAGCACATCACCAAAGGTCATAGTGTTAGATGAAGCTGGGAGGATGGCAAAGCTACATTTTTATTCCCTGATCCTTGGATCACCATTGAAAAAGTTTTCAGGAATGGTGGGGCAACTGGATTCAGGATTTAAAATATTCTTTTGCACTTGATGTGCCTTGCATTCAGATTCTAATATCTTGTGAGCACAAGACGTTTCTTGTAGATATTTAGAAAATCTTAACAGAACTGTAATTCGGGAAGGGAGCTCAGGGCAACATTGGTTAATGCTACCTTTTACAGTCATAGAGCAATTTCCTGATGGTATCAACAAGGGTCATAATTGCAGTCATCTGATTTTTCAATTCCAGGTTTATAGGTACTTCTGAAAGCTGGAGGTGCTAACACCTCCACCAGCATTCACTAAGTACAGCTTATTCCCAAGTCAGAAATGGTTAAGTAGCGGAGATAGTTTTTCGTGTTAGAAAAACTGCAGAGTCCACGTAGTTCAAGAGCACTGAATAGATTTTCCCACAGTAAGCATGCTTTTCATCAAAAAAACCCAGTTAAGTTGCAAAGGGTACTATGCTCAAGTTAAACTGGTTACCCCGCTGACAGACAGCAGCAGCATATGCTGTCTACAACGTTTCTGAAGTTCTATTTAAGTACAAATTCATATTTTGGAAGAATTTTCTTTATAGCTCCTAAATGGCAATATTTTAAAAACAACCAAGTCGTAATTTGTACAGTTTGGAACAAGGAACCAATAGAAGTCAGGACAAGAGACTTGCATGCAACAGGGTGTGTAACTAACATATGATTATGAACAAGTTGCTGCCTTTCTGACCTTAATTCTGCTGCCTGAGAAGCAGGTATATTTGTCATTTCCACTCACCATGGTATAGTTGTCTAAAATATTATAAATTTGCCTGTAATCTCTTCTCCTCTTTGCTATAATACTGAGCTCACTATAGGTGTAGGATCCTAGTCCTCGGGAGCCAAGTTGTTGGAAGGAACAGTGTTGGAGAGTTTAGTGCTCTCAAATCCAAAGATAAATGGAGGTATCCTCACAGGACAGTGTTAAGGAAACTAAGTCAATCACATTACCTAAGGAAACTTCCAATTGCTTTGCCTCTACCATCAGTATTCAGTGCCTGCTATGGTAGACTGACTGATTTTGGCCTTCAGGATTGACAATGGCAAAGTCAATTTACAAACTGAAGGACAGACAAGCTGTTTATACAACATGACAACTGTCTTCAGGGCAGGATGTGACTAGCCTCATGAATACAAACAGCAGCGTACCAAACTTTAGTTTTAGATGATGCATAAATATTCAAAAACTCACCAATTCTTCCCTTCTTGTGAATGTGACCAGGCATGATACCAATTTTACATTCTCCAGGAAAAGGAAAGAGTGGGAGAAGTCAGATGGAACATTCAAACCATCACTAAGAATGGTTCAGCCTTGGAGCAAATCCAGAAGTCACTTACATTGATGACTCCAGGGCAGTTTGGGCCCACTAGTCGAGTCTTAGCCTGTCGAACCAGTCTGTGTTTAACCCGAACCATGTCCTGCTGGGGAATACCTTCAGTAATGCATACAACCAAGGGCATTTCTGCATCAATTGCTTCATTGATCGCAGCAGCAGCAAACGGAGGAGGTACATATATAACAGTGGCAGAAGCACCAGTTTGTTCTTTGGCCTACAACAGACATAATAAGAAAGACACCGAGCATTTAGTGCGGCCAAAGAGAACATTTGAAAACTAGTCATTTAAAATACGTCCATTCACAGGCATGTGAAATGGATATGTCTTAATTTATATAATCAAAGCAAGTATTAAATTCACTGAAGATAGGACACATCCAGCACAACTAGGGAACTGAGAACCAAACACTGTCTGGAAAGGATCTGTCCCATGAACACCCATTATAAATACCCTTAGATAATAGTTTGCTAAAAATCCATCATACACACCAGAAACAATCAGAAACTAGTTGCATGCATAAAGTAAGTGTATCCAGACTCTGTGAACTTCACAGTGGAAGCCAAACTCATGCTTGATCACACTGAATGTTCCCTCTTTTACAAAGCTTCTATTTCACTCCTTGCACAGTGACATCCATGGCTCAAATGTGTGTCTCCTCAGTGTGAGCAATGAAACAAGGAGCCCTTCAGCAGCATTAAATTGTCTGCCCTCCAGTGATTGCTGCAAATTACCTCCTTCACAGAATTAAACACAGGCAGACCCAGATGAGTTTTTCCCCCTTTCCCTGGAGAAATTCCTCCAACTAGATTGGTGCCATAGTCCAATGCCTGCTGGCTGTGAAAGGTGCCCTATGAGAGGAAAAAAAAAAAAAAGTTAGAAGGCATGTAATAGCAAATGAAATGAACAAAAAAAGAAGTCGATGTTATCTATAATTCTGAAGGTAATTTATGACACGTAAATTTACAATGAGAAGGGAAATTTTCACTACATCAGCTATTTTGAAGAGTGCATCAATATGTTTTAAATGGATTTAGAATATGCTATGCTTTTTCTTTTAAATCAGAGAGCTGTGGATGCACACTAAAGGATATTTTGTCATGTGTTGCTAATACACCTGCAGACACAGCAGCCACATTTTATTTTGCACATCAGGTCTGGCAGATGACAAACGCTGTAATGAAATACAAGAAATTAGCATTCTCATCCATGACTAGCTGATAGTTTCAGCAAAAGCAGTCTTCTCCCCTGGCAAATGTGTGAAAGAGTGCATGTGAAAAAAATATTAAGTATCCTGAAATAAAAACAGAAATTTAATTCACAGGCATTGACATTCAAAGGCATTTGTGAAAGAAGCACTTCTAAAATGGTAAGGTTTTTGTAGTTTTTTTGCAAATTTCCCTTTACAAAGAAACCCCTTCAGGTCTACACAATAAAAATGCTTAAGACCAAAAAATCAACAACAAAAATCAAGAGTAATATAATAGAGTTGACTTAAAACCAAGTTTTAAGCTTGTGCACAAGTGGAAAAAAATTATCTAGTCTACTGAATTTAAGAGGGAAAAAAAAAAAAGTCTATTTGGACCAACGAAAGGAAACTACAGTGCTGAAGGAACCTTCCTGATCATGAAATCCAGCTTTCTATCAACACAGGCAAAGCCAGTATATAACACCTTTTATAGGTTATTATGGTTTTTGACCAACTAAATTTCTGAACTGAAAGGGTGACAGAAGAAACAGTTCATACACATACCTGTTTGCCTGTAAAACCTTGACAGATAACCTTTGTATTTTTGTTAATATACAGGTTTTTCCTTGATGCTGAGTAGGAACAGTGTCGTACTCCATTCTGTTGCACTACAGAAAGAAATAACAGAGAGCAAGCCATTAATCCACAGCTTTTTTACACTCTTAAGTCAAAAAACATCCTATCAAATAACTGTATATACATTAATGCTTACATCAAAAGATGAATTGATACAGTAGTTAATGTTTTAAAAAGCAGCTCAGAAAGTTTTAAGATTGTTATTCTAAGATATTAAACACCCGTTGTTCACTCTACCTATCATTTTGATTACTCAGTTTGTTAGGAATCAGGTTACGTATTTCTCATATTCAGTAGTTAATATCAGAACTCCAGTCCCAACAAACAACAGACAGAAACAATGTCTTAACCACTATTCCCATTTGCAAATGAACACATCTGTCCTCTAAGAACTTTTGCAAAGTGACAAAGCAGAACTAAAATCCCAATATCCCAGAGGCTGGTACAACGTTACACCTGTGAACATTGCACAGTCCATACTAGACAATGAGAGATACTGATGAGGTCGAGGGTCCCTCAGCCCAGCAGAAGCCTAATGCCAAGCAAGACATGCAGCAAGAGACCTTTTTCCAACAGATGCCCACTTACGAGAGCTTAGACATCACTGTTTGAAATGCATTTGAGCTCGCGGTGAAATAAAACTCTCCGGATACTCCACTTGAACCATTTTCAATTTAGTTGTCACTACTCTTGTCCAGAAAAAAACAAAAACAACACAACTACAGAAAAACAGCACAGTGCATGCTGGTATCAAAAAGACAGGAGAATGATGGCATACGTGCTGAAGGGAAACATATGTTGACATCAAGTGATTTAAAAAAAAAAAAAAACACACACAAAAAACCCCCACACAGAACCTTACCACGCAAGAAAGCTTGAGATGAGGAGGAAAAAACGGTCTCCTGGTATAGGAAGGATGCATGCATTCCCTATATTCATTGCCATATGCTTTTTCAAATACCAGAGTTTTGAGGGGATCAGAACCGATCTACTTCCTCCAAGCATTTTAGATTAAAAAAAAGTATTTTGTTCTTAGAGTGAACATTGGAAGGTACAATTCTAACACAGAAACTGACACCAGTATGTTACTGTATACCTCTTCAGCTCTTCTAAAACTTTACCACTTAAGATTTGAGTAAGTAAAATGTAAAGTTGAAATAAAAGTAAAAGATTCTGAATCATGGTCCCTGGACTGTTCCACATATGTACTCAGGTATTCCTGAACAAGGGAGGGATTTATTTTTTTCCCCATTTGTAGGAAGGAAGTTAAAGCCATTAAGCGCGAAAAAGGAAGAAGATATTCTTCAACTTAAACTGCTAATGCACAGAATTTATTAAGATGCATTATTAGCATCTTGTAATAACACAATTTCTACAGGGTAGTAAAAAAGTGCAGAAATTTAAGATCCATGTATATACACATTTCTATCACAGAGCTACACAGGAGTCTTCCACAAGTACTTTTGCCAACTAAATTTTCGTGATACACTGCTTGTATGCTTTACTTCTATTCAAAAAAAGTGAGAACAAAAATAAAACCATGCCAGAGGAAGCCTACCAACATCAGCGCTATTGCTAAATCTAAAGTCCTTTGTTCTTAAAAAGTGCTGACAGAAACACAAGACTTCAACCACCTCCTGTCATTCTCTAAGGAGCCGTGGCAGCACCTCATCTTCAGACCAACATTCAGCTAGATTTTAAAGAGAAACATACAGACTAGCATGCAGTAAACTTGTAAGAAAAGTGGTAAAAGTGCATGTCCGCTTACTGACCGTCAGGGTTTTAACCTCAATCATGTCTTTATCTACAAATACTCACAGAATCTTACAGAACTTGTTATGCCTAGAAGAAATACAAAGCAGTAACGGACAAAATAAGTCTGAAGCAAAGATTTAATGAACACCGTTAAGAGGCTGTCCGTGCAAGGGTAGAGAAAAGTCTTGCTGTTCAGTGCCAGAGCTACAGAAGACTGCACAGTATGGTCTTTGTACTTGGCCAACAGCTTAGCCTGCCTAGGCAAGGCTGCAACACCCTGCAGAGCTGCACCAGCGCTGCTGCAACACCAAGTCAGACAAACGCACAACTGGCGAACAGCAGCCTGCCTCCAGCACAGGAGAGACAAAATAAACAAAGAAACAGCTGGGCTGCTGGTTAGGATAGCAGGGCATCGGCCTACCTCATCTCAGCCATTTGGGCAATCCCTCACAGGCACAGGATACGACTGGGTGAAACCCAATCCTGAGAAATGCAGAGGATGACCTCCCTGTGAAGAAGCTGCCACAGTCATGATCTACCACCAGCAATGCCTTGTGAGGAACAGTTGGGGCTGGGAGAAGTAGAGGAGTGCACATTTTGAAAGCCCTCTGATGGGCCTGCAAGGGTAAAGAATAAACAGGCAACACTAAACTAATTTAAATCTAAGTGTTACACGTATTCTTTGTGCTACAACACTGACAAATCTGCCTGCAAACTGCAAAATAAGAGTGTGCTGCTTGTCAGGCACACAGTGCACACTAAGAAATTTCAGTATTTAAAAAAAAAATATATATATTTTGATAAACTCACTCCTTTCTGTATACCATAAAAGCAATTCTACAGTCCCAGTTCAGCTGTCCATTCCATATCTATTTTCAGATATTTATAACCTTGCACAAAAATGGTTTTGAAAGCTTAAGTTTGTCCATTCTCAGTTTTGTGAAGACGATATAGATATATTTTTCAAGGATAAGAAGCTTTTGAGCATTTTCCAATCGATCAAAGCCCCCCCCCCCCCCAAAAAAAAAAATGTAGGCACCGATAACTTAAAACACAGCTTAAATTCCAAGCTTTGTATGGATTTACTCTTGAAAACTACATGTGCTTCTTACATTACTGAAGAGCCCTGGCTCAGAGAAAATACAGCTGGTTCAAAAAAGCCTGGTTATAGGCTTGAACCATTTGCTGTCTTCAGAGAGAGGCAGCATAGCACCGGCACATGTCTAGGGAACGATATGTTTTGCATTAAATAAATAAATAAATCACTATGCACTTTCTGGGCTGGGTGTTTGTGAGTTTTTTAGTGTTTTTAAACTGACATGATAGAGTTCCATATTTCTCCCCATGGCCTTGTCTAAAGCAGGGAATTTTGCCCCCAGTTACCTGCACAATAGGAGCAGCAGGGGCACCGATCAAGATGAGGTTCTGCTATACGTGGCACAAACAGCACGTCCTGGGTGCAAACAGCTGGCAATTTAAATAGATATTGATACAGATAGATTGAAATAGACAGCTATAAGATGAGAAGGAAACAGGTGGAAAATTGAAATGGTATGCCTAAGTTCACAGCAGGTAAGAGTCAGAAATAGAACCCAAGTCTCAGTTTCCACCCAGGACCTTCATTCACTAGCTCATACTGCTTCACAACTTCCAATGCCTGTTCAGCCAATTGCTTTTACTAGCACAAATTAGGGTGCCCGAGCGTATATGCATGTTTCTTCAAGAAGATGGGGGTGGGGGGTGGGAATAAAACTTTGCTCTTCCAGTTACCAGGATTCAGCTGCGAAACAGTAAAAGCTGAACTCATTGGTGATGCTATTTTAATGCACACGTCTAAATTACATGCCGAGTTACAAAGGTGCAGGCTCCAGAAGAAGCCCTAGAGCATAAGAACAAGCTTTACCAAATCCAAATCTTGCAAAAGCACAGTGGAAATGCTGTATTTTGCCAAATCAGAGTTCTAACATAACATTACTGGGTCCAACAAAGGCCTGTAGCAGACCTTTAGAAAAGAGTATTAAAAATAAAATAAGAAACTGGATAATCTTTCCCAGGCAATCCCTTTCACTTCTGCCCCATACCTGTTCTGCATACTTTGTGGTTTAAAAAAAAAGTTATGCAAATAACAAGACACATTTATTTTGGATTTCCAGTACTTTAGCTTCTACATAGCTAAAGAGAGACGTACTGCGGCAAGAGGCTATTTTAGTCCAGAGTACAGGACAATCAAGTAGCTATGAAAAGTACTCAAATACCAAAACCCCGCTGTCCCAGGACAGATTTGAAAAGCAAGATCTAAATTTTAGCAGAGGGGTATAAGCCTGTATATAAAACATCAGTTTGGGGTTTGTTTTTTTGTGGGTTTTTGGTTTTTGGTGGTTTTTTTTTTTTTTTTACAGTAAAGAAACCTTAATAGAAACTAAAGGACAGAATTGCCTCTAACACACATACTGCTGGTAGTTTCCAGAGGAACAAGACCCAGCCAAACCCAGAACTCGCTGTAGTCCAAGTAACAGGAAAACCCAGCTACACTTACTTCTTAAAGAAAACTTAGAATCTGCAGCCTTGAGCAGGACTTTAAGCTCACTTGTGTATTACAATTAAAAAGCCTTTATAGAAATACACACTATTATTTATCATGAAGCCCAAACATGAATTTACATGTTAAAAAGAAAACTGACCCCTTTGCAAGGAATGTTAAAGCACACATCAAATGTAAATATTGTTTACATTGAGCTTTCAGGCACTCATTGAGCAGCAACATCTCCCAACCACAAAACTCATTTAAAATAATCTAACCCAAGCTACATTTGCCCAGCTTATTTGTGTTGTGTGAGCCAGCTGAGAGTACAAATACAGAGGGCTAAATCTCTTCCTCACTCAAACTTCAGAAAGTTGAATACTTGTTATTTTCAGGACTTCTTGCAAGATTCCCTAGACCTACGAACAGGAATCCAAGTCAGTATGCCTCCATCTTGCCCACATTTATCCCAGACAAAAAGAAAAGAAAGTTTGGAAGCTGAGGTAGCATCTGAGGCTGCTCACAAAATGAGCCCAATACAAAAGCGTGGTGAAACAGTAGAGATTCCTTTCCAGAAGGACTTGAGCAGACACCTACATTGCCAGAAGACTGACAAGTAATAAATTAAGTTCTCCCTCCAAATAGCCAGAGAACTTGGGAGCGAAGGAAGATATTAATTCCTTTCTATCACCTACATAAGGCAAGAAGAAAGCCTTAGAAATCATACAGGTTCCAATACAAATGGGGAAAATGGAGGTCAGTGCAAGGGGAACTTGGGGAAGAACTGAGGTGCGAGAGAACATCAGGGAAGAACTGAGGTACAAAAAGCACTAGACAAAATGCTAAAAAGTTGGGTTTTTTTTCTCTCTCTCACCACCCCCCCTTATTTTCCATCAGTTACAGTCCTTCAGTTTGTTACTGAGAAATCCTTTCAATATTCTGTACATGTTGTTTAATTTGCAGTTTTATGACCATCTCCCTTCACTTTCCTCTGCCTACAAAAGCATAGTCTAAACAGAACAGAAACAGTTCTGAACAGCTTCTTACATTACAGAAGAGTACAGACACTTAAAAAAATGGCAAAGACCAAAGTGCTGCAGCAAATTTCAGAGTTTACTAACTAGACACTTGATATTAACAAGAATATTCCACATGCAGTTTCCCTTCCCAGTCCTTTATTTAGGTTTTAGTCTTCATTATCAGGCCATATGTACATATTCACACACACAATTAGATTTGGACAATTCTCTCCTCTTCCCAAACACATCTACAACATTCACCCTTAAAGGTATCAGTTGCATTACAAGAAGATGACAAAGAAGTTTTCATGCTACTGAGAAGATGACAAAGAAGTTTTCATGCTACTGAGGGACTGCTCAAAATATCTTACTCTGGTTTGAAAGAGGATTATGCACTCAAGAGAAGGATTTGTAGGTATTGCTTCCCAGCCTCTCTTGTCTCACCCTTCCCTTGCCAAATTCCTGTTAATTATGGAAACCCCAATCTACGAACATGGCACAGGAGTTGAGGAATTAAGTAAATTAATCAACCTGTAAAGGACAGATGCAATGACTATGCTACACCTACCACATTAAAACAAAACTTGGACTAATAGGCAAGTGACATTCAGAAAAATTTCAGTCCTTTCAAAAAACTCTTTCCTAATCAAAAATCCCCACTCATTGCAACAGACATTACCGGCCACAGGGGGTCACGGGAGATGCGATGGCATCTGAAAGAAAAGCTTTCTCCTGAATTTATGAAGCTGAAACAGAGTGAAGTATCCCAGTGAATCTGCAAGCCCAAGGGGAAACAGGCCCATTCCTCTCAGCACAAATCAATTATTTCTTGGAAGGCAAACTGTTTTTCCCCATGTATACTCCACTAAGAAGATGGTTTGGGCGTTTTCCTCCCCCCACACTGTTTACATAAAAACAACTAATTAATTCTTCAGTTTGGATTGTTATTTCTGCAGCAACTCTTTGCCAGGGTTATTCACATCATTTACTGTAATCTTTTAATCTAAGAGCTCTACAAAGCCTTATAACGCACCCAGAACATAAGAGCCCTTACCCTCAGTTAAGGTGCCTACAAAGACTCTCGTCAAAGTGTAGTATAGACCAGCGTAGGTCTTTCTTGACTCTGTCCATATACAAACAGCACCCTGAGCTGACCTTTGAGCAAGCACTTCCCATTCATTGACATATTTCATACAATGTTTTCACAACTTCCTGAACTGCACCTTACAGATACACACCCTGCATGTTTACTGCATGCACCAAAAAAATAGGAATTGCCCCTGTTTTGCAACAGAACACGCTAGAAACTCATGATTTTAAATCACCAAGAGCAGATGTTAATTATTTGTTAGTGAAAATATATGTACAAAGTCCAAATTTAAGGTTTCAGCAGTCTTTTAACATTTTGTAGAGTATCAAACCAAACAAAGAAAGGTTTCCAATTAAGAACTATTTTGTCTCACAGGAGTTTTTTTAAAGTCTTCACGAACTGCTGCAAACACTACACTTCTTGAGCAACTTAGACCACTTCTTCCCCTCTACCCCCAAAAATCATTTTAAGCACTCTTCCCTGAATCTCTTACTGTTATTTGCAAAGGGAACAACGTGGGGTTTTAACAGATAAAACTACACCCAAGAGTAGCTTTGCTGGGAGTATAAATTAAGTTAAATTTGAGTTGCTACATTCCCATTTGTTCCCCTCCACCAGAACCAATTCTCATTGGACTCAGAGGAGCCAACTCAAAGAGCTGAACTGGCAAAAATTAACAGTACAGTAAGAAATTACAGTTTTCTGCTCATGGAGCACAAGAGGCAGGAATGGATACCTGAGGGGACAGTAAGCGTGCCACAGGAACAACTCAGACCAGCTTAAAATGTTGTGGGATCGTATTATGAGACCCTGACCTGCAAGTTACCACCACACTGAGACAAAAAAAAATCTTTGCATGCAGTGAAGCAAGGTAGATTTAAGTTTGTCTACTTATTCTCAGCTACAAGAATCAAGACTAATGCAGCAATTCCTCATTTAGATTCCAAGAAATGGCTCTTACACCTACGCATACACATACTGATTTCAGTAGAGGATGCAGCATTAACTGCACAATAAAAACAACCTGGAAAAAAAAGCACTTTGTTTTTTATTGTGCTCTTCAGAACATCACATATAAAAACTTTCAAGCTGAAGTATTAGTCTCAGACTGCTCATGTTCTCCATAATTAAAGGCTAATATTCTTACTCTTGACAATAAAGAACAACTTTAGCAACTTGTGTTGAAATCACAGGACAATTTAGGGACCTCAAGAGGTCTCTACTCAAAACCACCACTGGAAGTGACTAGATCCAACTCTACCAGCTTCCTCTGTGCCTTGACAAGTTTTTGTTATTTCCGGAGAGAACCACCTTTCCGGTCCCCCATACCTGCGGCTGGCCACCCTCAATGCGAAAACCTTTCCCTCACTTTTAAAAACAGTTTTTCTTGCAGCCACGTGTGCCCCCTGCCCTATACTACCGGGCGCCTCCGAGAAGAGCCTGCCTCTGCCTTCCCTTCACCCAACCCCCTAGAAGAGTGACAGCCGGCTCCGGAGAACAGCCCTCCGACACCCGCCTTGGGCCTTCCGCACTGAGGCTGAGGAGACCCAGATCCACCAGCAGACCGAGACCCGGGAGAGGGGTTTGCTGGCCGCACCCCCGCGCCCAGAGGACGCATC
>NW_009647828.1:4203264-4223859 GCF_000708025.1 Charadrius vociferus
GGGTATGGTAGGCCGCGGGGGACGCAGAGGGACAGGGTGACAGGGCCGCGCTGTGACAGAGCTGCTGCCACCACCGCGGGAAGGTGACAGACAGCCCCGATCGCTCCTGTCTTGAGCTAAATTCAGACCAAGGCTAGTTTTGGGTGGGTGCATGCTGTGACTGCCTGTTAAAAGCTGTCCTGGTACACGACTAGGCGGGGCGGTAAAGGTTGGGGGAAGTGCTTCCAAAGAAGCCAAAGGGGTTTGGGAACGGGGAGGGTGCAGGGCGTGCGGTGGCTGTGGGTGCATGGAGCTGCCAAAAAAAGTCACATTTTTTCAGGGAAAGGTGGTATCTTCTGATTGAGTAACTGATCCACAAACCCACATACAAGTTAATTGGCCGATCAAATGAAATATATTCTGTCTACATAGCTGCTCTCATTTGCTAGTAATTTACTGGAAGCACTGTAGAAACAGAGCAGAACCGCTGTCCTGACCGTGCCCAGCACACGTTAAGTAAATGCTGCAAGGTGGAAGGACGACAGGAGGACACGGGCGATGGTTCCAGGAAGAGTAACTCGGCTGTAAGGGTCAGTCTGATAAGCGGCAGTCCTGAGCACCTGCCACTTTATTGGCGCTACATGGTTTGAAATTAAATCTTTTTTAAAAATGGAGGAGAACTGATAATTCTCTTTCTCATTCACAATGGACAGTTTACTCATCTGGGTGATCCTGGGGCAGGAAAAGGAGCGTGTTTGAATAAAACAACATAGTTTTGAAACAATAATTAGTGTTTTCTTTCCTCCCTACAGAGATTCTTCACAGCAGCATTTTCTTTCTGCGAAACTTCAGGGGGCATTTGTTCTGGAAGAGAAAATGGTTAATGAACCACAAGAAAGGCTCAGCTCCTATTTTTTGACAAGGGCATTTAGGCAAACATTCACAAGAAAAGCATGTGTCAGGCACACTGATTATGGGAGAGGCATTTCCAGAGCAAACAGAGGGTATGTCTGTACCTGGGACTTGTTGGAAAGTTAGAAAAATCAGGGAAAGCTGTGAAGTCAGCTCATTTATTTAAAAAATGTGCAGTTCTTGCAGCCACGACTAAATTGACCTTAGATCGGTGTCAGAAGAAACCGCTGAACTCTACCATGAGGCTTCCCACAAGGGGTTTTAAAGTGCTTTAACTTCTACCCATGAGCTTCAGACACAGTTCAGTTCATAACGTGTGCCATCAGCTGCCTTCAGAAACAACAGATGCATATATTTGTGTATCTGTGGGCATAGATGTGGGAGGGGAGCAAGAAGAGACAAAGTATTCCTTGAGGACAAAAGTAAGCCTGCAGTCATATGCTGATTTCATGCTGATCATTTCATTCACTTCATTTCTGTAAAACTGAGCCCAGAATGAGGCCATAATAAATAAATGAAGCATCCCCATGTTCAGCTTCTTAGGGGGTATATATGATCCCCTTAGGAGGACATGCACACTGATTTTATAAGGAACCCACTCATTGCTAAAAGTTTTATACCTGCATCTATTTCCAAATCAATTTTTCCTTGACTTGAGGCTTTCACTAAAGAGTCTTGTGGGGTTAATAGAATTTGAGTTAGATGCCCCTGCATTATCATTCTGTATACAGGAAGATTTTGGTTTTAGCAGTGTCTCTACAAAACTGTTTTCAGGAGGAGGGGAGAGAGAAGCTGATCTAGAAAATAACACACAAAAGAGATCAGTGAGACTGGAAAGCAGACAACCGAAGGGAACAGTAAGAACCCCAGCTGTTACTAAGTAATCCCCCTCACCTTGGTTCACAGGTGGCAGTGACAGGCAGGGCTGTCCCACTGCCAAGGGTCAGAGAAGAGTGCCAGTCTTGTCAACGGGGATATCTGGAGCTTTTGACCCCAGCTAAATTATACAGTGGGTTATTTCTTCTCTCCTTTTCATGTTGAGCTATGTAAGTGTCAGAAGTCCCTCTGTTGGATATCAAATGCACATAAAATAACTTGGGCATGAAGTCAGACAACATGACAAAATAAGGACAACTGCAATTTTTTAGTGTTTTTAGTAGGATGGCATATGATGCAGGTTTGGGTTGTTGTTTTTTTTTTTTTCCAAATCTGAATAGCAGAAACATCTCTAGTCATTTGCCTTCAAAACCTAATGTATATAGAGTCTTTTGAATCTTAGTATTGATGCAAGTCATTAACACCCTGAAAGTTTTAGGGTACAGAAGCCATCTATATAATATATAAATGGCCAGACATACATGGAATTGAGCAGAAATAAACCTATTTTCATTTGTTTTAACAGAGTGGTTTGATTCCTGTCAGAGAACACTCCGTCCCACCAACATTAATTTAGCTGATTTAATCAACTCAGCCCAGGGAGAAACAATACAGCGATTAGCAATGTTCAGGTAGCCATGACAGGGTCTGCCTTACAAAGTTCAGGGCAGACCCAGTTCTTGTGGGGTAGCCAGAAGATTAAGAAAGATTTTGGGATTTAATCTAAGAACAATACTTTTCAACCACTGCAGAAAGCTCAAAGGTCAGATAAGGGGTGGAGTCTCTTCCTAATGCATTTTTCAGTACAAGCCCTCATCTTAAGAGCAACACAGATCCTGGAGCTGAACTTTATGAAAATCACACACTCAGGGACTAACTGGATTCTAGTGAAAATATTTTTCTTGCTCGCTTACTCACAGTTGGGCTTTAATCCTGTTTGAAAGCAGACCTTCCTGATATTAAACACAGGACTTTCTGCTTAGTATCCCTCTGTAGAGGACTTGACCTTCGGCTAGTAAAAAGCCCAAAGGAACATGATGTTAATGTTTACCTACCTGGGAGCTCCAGCCACAGCAGAAGACACAAACACTCTGTCTGCTAACTTTTTCCCTTCCCTAGATCTTTAGATGAAACAGATTCACTGCGTGCACAAAATGCAGCTTCTTTTGGTACTTCTTAAAACTCTCTTTCCTTCTTTTAGACAACTGGGGGGATAGTTGGAGGACCTGGGTGTGGGGCTGAATTCACTCAATCTCTCCCAGCCTCGGTTTCTTCCCCATAAGAGAAGTCCTTGCTAACGCTTTGTTTACTTGCATCATCAGCCAAAAATGTGCAATGCAAATGAATCAGCAACCCCTTAACTGTCTGCATTGCTACTACTAAGAGTAGCAAAAACACTTCAGACATCCAGGTTTTTCAGGGTGTTCTGTTTACGCCCCAGAGCCCAGGTTTGATATTATACCACAGTGCTCCAGGCACTGGCACTTAGAAACACCACGATGTAGTTGTCACCTGCACAAACCCCGCCGTGTCTCTCTTCTCCATGAGACCTTGATGGATACAGCGAGTGCCTGCCAGTCTCCATCTTCTTCATCCACACAAGGAACTCACCCCTTAACTCATACAGCATCCTCTTTTCCATATGCACATTTGTCATTGTAGAGACGGACACGACACTCAATATCCAGTTACAGCAATCGTTCTCCTTTATTTTACAAGCAGTGCTCTTTTATATCCTCTTAGCTGGATGCTTATCTATGCATATATTCTAACATTCTACTTTTGCCCAGTCCACTCTCACATCACACTCCATTCAGCCAATACAATTGTTGATCACGCACTGTTCATGCTCTGGGAAAAGCCAGGATGTTTGCCACCCCTTATCTTGTTTGCTCGGATCTTCTCAGGATTCTTCTGTCTCCTCAAGGGTACACGGATATCTGTTCAGGGTCAGTGTTAAACTTGTATTTTGATCCCTCGGACCAGCCGAGGTCTCCCACACACATTTCTGGGTATGAATCCATTGATCTCCACTTCTGGGTTTCAAACTGACCTTGGTCTTGCTGCAGGTAACATAGGAGACATGCTTAAACTGCAGATCAATTCACTTGCTTGTCGACTGGCATCTAGTGCAGCTTGAGCCGCCCTGCAGCACCCTGCCCTGCTTCCTTCTGCCTCTCCAGGAAAGCTTGGGTTTCCTGAAAGTCCTGTATCCCATTAGCCAGTCCTCCGCAGAGGTCTCAGATACCCTAGGGCACCCCACACGGCACTAGACACTTATATTTAGTCACCTATTTTGAGTCTTTGCTGTCTGAACAGTACACAGCTAAGGCTGAAATTCAGGTCCACATTCAACCACCTGAAGGTATCTGCGTGGCAGGTATATACGTGCCGTCCCCACTCTCCTTGTGCCAGTGGAAACCTACTCAGTGCAGACAGGGAGGATGAGCAAGCAGCTCACCTGATGTCCATAGGTGTCTGCTCCAAGGAGGGGGCTGAATTGCTCTCCTGGGGCAATGATGCTGTATGTCCCCGCTGGTTACAACAAGAGCTTAGAAACCCACCCTCGTAGAGGCAGCCCATGGTGGGTATGTCTGCAGGAGGTGTTTGGTCCAGAAGCTGGGCCTGACTCCCATCCAAAAGTGTTTAGAACCCAGTGAAATGTGTTGCTGAACGAGAGCGGCAGGCACAGACAGGCTAACGCGGTGGGTGGGGAAAGGTTCCATTCCAAGCTCGTGAAATAATGGGACCTGCAGACCACGCGGAGAAGTCTGTTACAGCATAGAACTGAAAGTATGGTTGCTTTGCTTGAAAAAAAAGCCTTTCGTGCTTTTTTCTACCCCACAGTCATGACAGATGACTTGGAGCCGTATTACTGCTTTGCCAGAATGTGACAATGTAAAATGATCGCCGGGGGAGTCCCTCTACCAGCGTGTATCACAGGGTATTTGCTGTTCACGATCACATTTGCACAGCCAGAGGTTAAATGCTCTGAAATCCCAGTTTCTTAGGGATTTGAGCCTTGCATTTGACTGACAACTTCAGTAGACGCTGTTTCCATAGCTGGCCCATCAATACATTCATGGCTCTGTTAAATATTATGATAGGAGAGTAGTAGAAAGCAGGATGCCTTCTTTGCTCTGGTCCGGTAGTTCCTCCTGCCATGTTTTCCCGTAACACTGATTTGTGTGGGTGCTTGTAGGACTCGACCAACTTCTTGCCACTTCCTGAAAAGGAAGCTCAAAACTGAAACAAGCTTCTTGCACCCCCGGGTCTTCAGCATTCACAACAGCACATATTCCCAGGACTGTCAGCACTTGTCTCTAAGCTGAAGAAAGTGCTGCATCATGCTCCTGCAGACCTCTTTGTAACAGGACACGCACCCTGATCATGGCATAAAGACAGCAAACCTCAAAGTTTTCCAAATAGCGATTGCATATTAAATGGGGAAGAAGAAGTGGCATTTCCCTTCTGCGTAGCCAGGATAAAAGGTCTGTTTGGGACTCTGTTCAAGGGGGTTCTGGTGCGAGCAAGAGACTTGCTCCATCATTTCCCTCCTGGCTGCTCACTGCCCTAGGACTGCATTCCCTTATACCACAAGCTTTGTGGTGACCTTAATGCTGGGCTGAAATCCTTTGGGATGACGGCAGGAGCCACTCACTTGATCCGTATGGTAAATTCAGACATATTAAAAAATGTATGGTTGTATTCAACCTAGCAGCTGTACAAACAACACTGTTGGTGGAGCCACAAAATGGACTTTGTGGGCAGATACTTAATGGCATAAAATATACCCCCAACTTCCTACTCAGAATCAGAAACAGGTTTGTCTCTTGGTGGTGACCAGACCTAACAGACATGCCTTTGACAAATGCAGGTTCCAGTGGGGAGGGTTTATCAGGAAGGCCACCCTTCAAGGGAGAGCCTGTATTTAGGGGACTGCTAAACCAGGAACATGCCCTCCAGCTGGTTTAGCCCTTACTCATCACACTCATCACTCCAGACCTACACTCCTTGCATCAGCTGATGTTTGGTCACCGTCTCCCATTCTTAGCCTTGACAAAACAACCCCGCAGCCTGAAATCCTTACGCATCGTGTTAGTTTTAGCAGCATCCTCACGTCCTATGACTGGAAGTTAAGAATGTGCAAACAAATCAGTCCTCCTCCCATCTTCTGTGGATTGAGGCAGGGACCCAAGCATGAAGCTGAACCCTGGCCTTGCCTGTATCCAGCTGCCATCAACTAAGGGTGCTGACCCTTCCAAAAACAGAGTCATCTGTGGTTTTCTATACTTTAATTTACAGTTTGCAAGCAAAAAGTACTCCCAGCATTTCAGCCCTTTCTTTGGAAAGAGCACAGAGAAAACCAGAGGTGAGGATTCCCTCTGGAGGGATTAGCCACACTGGTGCTTTAACCTGCTTTATTTTTTCTGTGCAGCTTGTGATTTTGCAGTAACAGAACTATGGGTGAGAGCATCTGCTAAGGAATTACTTAGAAATGGGCTTACTGGGACTTCTGGTGTAACTACAGAGAGCAAAGATAAAGACCAGTTGAGGGTTTATGGCAGGGAGGGAAATACGGGTGTTGGTGGTGTCGTCTCACTTGCTCCTTTTCTGTGCAATCCCCATACTGCTTTCAGCAAATAAATCTTACATTCTGTTCTCTGCCTCTGAAACATACAAACTTTTGTGGTATTGCTATTAGTATTGTTTGGAGTTGGGTTTTTGTTTCCAGTATTAGTATTGCTAAGTGAAAATAAATAAGCACACAAACATTACCCTCTTCTTCCCTAAGCAGTGCCGTGGCTTGGTATTTCTAAAGAGCCTGACATTTCTATGGTGCTTCACAAATAGGGGGCCAAATTTCAGCTTTGCACCAATCAGGGTCACAGCATCAATATCAGAAGCACTCTAGGGGGAAATCCCCGAGGACGGACACCAAACTGGTACCCGCAGCCCACGAGCCCCAGACTGACCCTTTCAGGTCCATCACAGCTTGGATTTCTGCCGGAAGATGCTGCTGAAGACCTCTGGTCATCTTCATCTAAATACTTTTTTTTTCCCCCTTTGCTGTGTGATCTGAAGAAAGTCCAGTGCTGTCATGTATCAGAGGCTTATCGGAGCATACTCATTTTACTCAGTAAATTTTGCCAGAAATGCTTTCACAATTCCAAGTCTTAAAGACAAGCTTGACATTTGATGGGCTTTTGTAGCAGTTCACTGAGCTGCAGCCGGAGCAGCCATACATATCCCACTGCCTTTCTCCCTCCTGCAGTCAGGGCAGCCGAGCACAACGATCCGGTTTATTAAAAACACAGGTGTCAGACCTGGGGCTGCCCCATGGTGCTGGGAAATGTTCACATCTCGGAGACCTGTTCTTCCAGATGATCAGGCTGCCCCGCTGGTCATGAGAAGTGGAGCAGATCTGAAGATGAGAGGGGTTCACAAAAGGAAAACAGCAGTTTGGAGCAAATTCTGCTCTCAATGACCCTGCGTGGGGTTGTCCTGGTGTTGGGAGCAGGATAACTCTCCTTCCCTGGAGGCCAAGTTGGTTTTTACAGCTTCAGGGTCGTGGGGTGCAGCTCAGCATGAGCTAAGCTGATGCAAACCTGACATCTAAGGGTCAGAGTTTCAGCAGTTGAAATCATCACCTCCCCTTTGACCTCGGCAGCCCTGAAACACTTTGGTTCCTCTCTCTGCATAGTTGGGCATGGAGCAATTTTATTTTTTTTTATCCCTGCGGGGTTTAAGAAATCCATGCTTCTGAAAATCAACATCAGAAAACAAAAGAGTGGTAAGGAGTGGGAATAACCTCCCTCTGGGCACCCAAAAGGCACATCAAAGATGTGGTCTCAACCTAGTTAGATCTAGCACAGCACATAACAGAACAGGTCTGGTCCTGTGTCCCCAGATGTCACAAGATGCATGGAACAAGCTCCTTCACCACGCAAAGCAGCAGATCCAGCTACTTCCATCTGCTCTTGTTCTCCCATCATTTTCATCATCTGTTATTTCATGGGGAAATCGCTCGGACACATTCAGGATGGCCACTTGGCTGGGCTGTATGGTCCTGGGGCAGGAACTGGTGGCTTTTATTAGCCCCAGCAGAGAGACCTCTTCCTCTAGCAGTCTCATGGGGATATTCCCTTGGTTTCAGTGATGTTCAACTACCTTCCCTGGGGACACAGGTATGAAAGCACAAAGCAAACCTCAGTTGCAACTCTTACTTAATTCTGAATAAATCTGAATTCTGAATGTTGAAGCCTTAAGAAATGCTGAGCTGACAAATTACACCTTTTTGCTCTTTTATTGGATGCCACCTGTTGAACATTTTTGTACTAAAATTGCTTTTGTTTTCAGGCATTGTGGAATTGATGAAGGGTAGAAGGTCTGTCCATCATCTTTCTGGAGGCTTAAGAACCCCGGTATAAAATACAAATCTAGATTTATCCCATAGCAGGATTTGTTTTGCACCTAAAGAAATAAGTGTTTTGTTCAAATTGGAGGGGGTTTTGTGCTTTTTTTTGTGTGTCACCTTTGTCCTTGCAAAAATAACTGACAACATAAAAAGTACCCAGCTTCTTTGTAAAGTGAAGATTTTTTCTTTGAGGCTTTTTCTTTTGCAGAAATCTTGCTGCCTCAGTAATGTCCCTGTGCAGGACCAAGTTAATGTTCCACTGCAATTCTTTGCTTCAGTAATAGTTCTTAAAGTTGAATATCTGAAAAATGTAAACAAATGTCTAAACTAAATACACACACACACATACACGCAGAGCTTTCAGTAAATATACCTATTCTTATATTTTTAACACTGTTTATTATATATTTTTCTATTCATCCCTAAAGTTGCCTTGGCACTGGTGAAAACCCAGAGAATTAACCACATTCAAATCTCTCTTTTAAAGCAATTTCTTCTATTCTTATATTCTGGGAAACCTTTCAAACTCTGTTGCAGCAGAGAAAAGCAATGGGTGGCTGACCATCCCTACTCCTCCATGGGAAGTATGGTCACCACATGACTAAAATGATGACCTCTTTTTTTTTGTTCTCCTGCAGCTCCATCGTAGATGAAAAGTGCAGGTTGGTCATGAAGGCTTCTTCTTTTGCTCATAGAGGCGTCATGTGTATATATATATGGTCGTATTTGTAGCGGATCTTTTCCTCTGTTCTGAAATAGCCACAAGTACCACTAGATGTCGCAACTGCTTCATAGTTTGACTTTCCTCCCAGGGCTGTTGTCCTGAAAGCGTTGCCTGGAGCAGGACCTTCGCAGATTTCGCTGAAGAGCAAAAGCAAGGACCATGCAATTAAGCAAAACGAGTTTTGTGTCCTCAGGAAGAGCAAGATGCTTTAGGACTTGCTTTTCTTGAGCAAAGCATTCATACACTTGTGAAATCTTCCAGCTGGACCAGGCAGGCACAAAAAGACTCTGCAGCTTGTTCAGTCTGAAGGCAACTATGAAACCTTCAGGGCCTCCCTGATTCTTTGAAGCTGCAGCAGCAAATCAGGGCGCAGAAGGCATTTGAAGAGGGACACAAAAAACTTTGCTGAAGGCAGGAAAGAAAAGTGACTGCAAGGATTTTTTTTTCTCCTTTATTGTGATAATTTTGGCGTTGGAAGTATCTTTTCAATACCTTTCTCTAGAGTTAACATACGGCACTCATGTTGTTGCTGTGGTTATTGATGCTTGCTGGTCCTGGAACTCATGAACACCCACCTCCTCCTACTGAAATAGTTAAGAAATAGCAAAAACATCAACCGAACATAATTAGGCCAAACTCGGGCACTTTCTGTCAAGAGGAGCTAATTATAGAGCCAAACTGCTACAGAGTTTGGCTGTATCTCTGCCCTATTTTAGCATCTTGTGGCAGAGAGGCAAATAATTGCAATGTGAAGGAGTGGCTGTGTGAAGGTCAGGAGAACAATATTCTTCTCAGGATATTCTGATTTCTGTCTCCTCTGGCGTCATCCGTGGGAACCTGTTCATCCTCAAGGACTTAGCACTAAGGTTACCACAAAAGAAAAATACACCTTTTTCGGAGGGATATTCAAACTAATTATCTCCCACAGGCCTTCAGAGAATTTTTCTTCTTCCTCTAAAGACACTGTAGTCGGTGCACCAGCCTGTGTTATTATTATGCACATGAAAATAATAGCAAAGCTGAAGATAATTAATTCATTTATTCACTCTGTCATGACCAGTAGTTGCTGCGGATTCCTTTTTCACTCCAATGACAACATTTAATACAAACAAAACCAAAACTGAATTCCTGTGAAATTGCTACTAAAGCATTCCCTGAAGGTTAAAAAAAAAATAGAAAAGACTAAAAGCAATTTAAAAAGTTAAAAGAAAAAAAGAAGACAAAAGGGATCATCAGAACAAACTGCACCTTACAAAAAGCAGTGGACATGTTTGGTGGGATTGTTCTGGCTGTGTTGAATTTGTACAATATACACCAGCCTTGCATAACTTCAACTTTCCGTTGTTTCCACAGCATCACATCTGTGTTCTCGACAAATGCCGACCGGAGCCTCGCATCCCTGCCCAACACTACCGCACGTATTGCTTCCAGCACCAGCCAGCTGCTTTTTCTTGAGATCATTTTTGACGGCCTGGGGCTGAGGAGTGTTAATTTCCCTTGCTGCTTCCACACAGAGCAGGGAGACTCCCACAAATCCACTGGGATAACTTGCAGACATCTCCTCTCCAGCCAGGTGCTGATGAATTTTCGTGCAAACCAGACATGCACAGCACACACCTGCACAGTCCCACACTACCTCAAACCAGGACACCATATAGACCTGCTATAAGCTTTCCACGTTGCTTCTCACACATCATCTACCAGCATCCAGCTTAGTGTACACACCAGGATGGTCTCTCAGGCTTAACTCATCTGGCTGCTCCTGCTCTGCATCCAAGGCAAGGATTAAACCAAGGAAAAACCTGGTTTAACTTCACCCCTAAAATTGAGATTAAATGGAAACGTCCAGGAACTTTGTGTTTCACCACTCAAATTCTCCAGCTAAATTCATGAGTGTCCTTTTCTAAAAGCTGTGTGCATTTAACAGGAAAAAGATTTAAAAGCCCACAAAAATAAATGGCGCTTTTACCTTGAGTGAGCTTTGGATCAGACCTCCAGTGAGTAACAGCGGAAACCCACTGGAGGCTCTCCCACCTCCCTGGGAGATGTCCCACCAAGGGGCATCGGAAACACGCAGGTGCAGTGAGCTTTTCCTGAGCAAGGAGCATTTTTCGGCTCAGTGGCATTTCTGCTTGGTTACACCACTTCAGTGTGTACCGCAGAGGATTATTAGCTGTCTGCTCTCACACTCCACTGAAACACCCAGGGACATTTACCATCAAACAGAAATATTTGCAATATTGAAAACCACTGGGATTATTCACAGGTTTAGAATTAGATGAGCCCAAGTCCTGAAGACGGCCACAGTGAAACACTGCTCATCATACTTCTCCAGGTGGCAAAGTATGAATTTGATTGGATATACTTGTGCAGTAATAAGAAAATCCTACCTTTTGCAGTGATACACACAAGGAAGATACACATTCAGAAGATAAGTTTTAAAATGGCCGGTTTCTTAGTTATTTACATCATCCTTATGACCAAACAAATTAAGGAAAAAGAAGAGCTAGGGCTGTAATCTGATCTCAGATAGTCATCATCTTAGAAGTCTCAATGAGTCGAAGATGACAAGTAAATTATAACATGTGAAAAGGCACATGTAGCCATGCAGGAAACCTTGAATGCATCATCTGAGAGTGCAGGAGGGCAAAGCCACCAAGGGTCCTAGCAGCAGGGACCAAGTCCTCTGCTCACTGGATATCCATCCAACACCTTTATCCCCACAAGCTGGAGCAATGTCCTTATATTCCCTTGTCTCTAGTTCCCCACATCCATCTCCTGTGCACTTGCCTGTTGCCTTTGAGGTCAGCCCAGTGTCCCCTTCTCATCCACACTGGCCTTTGTGCCATGCTGGCTCTGCTTCCTCCACAATGGGGTGCAGAGGAGAAGGAGGTGGACCACAGAGAAGGAGGTGGACCACAGGTTAGGAGATGGATCATGGGGGAGGAGGTGGGCCACAGCTCTCTGCTGATGGACTGTAACATGAACCCAGAGTGGCCCAAAGGTGTCTGAACTGCCTCACCCATCTCGAAGCTTGACCAGATGGTTCCCACCCTGTTTGTCTACATTCACCTAATTTGCATGACTTGCCTGTCATGGGATTATTTATTACAGCAGCTTTGGTCAAATTCCTCTTCTGCACTTTAAAGCAATGCTTTTTTTGTCTGTCTGACTTTAGATGCAGACTAAAGCCAACTGAGGCCAATTGATCTACTCATGCTTACACGCTTTGCTAAATGAGCATTTTTGTTAGGCTCAGTGACACTTTCTTTTGAGATAATACCAAATCACAGCTTACAGAAGCCTGATGCCAAATGCCCTTCATGTCCAGAGGGAAAATAAACTTTGCTTATAATTTGTCCTGGGTGGGATATATAAAAAACAGAGACTTTTTTTTTTTCCCCCTTGTATCCTCAATATGTAGCTCAGCTCTTCCTAAGTCAATCTAGCAATCCCTAGAGGAAAACACTAATACTCATAGCTATAAATATATCCCATCTCCTGCCCCATGTCAGCCTGGAGATGCACCATGAGAGACCCAGGCAGGCTTCTCCTCTTCCTTGTACAGCCCAAACCATGACACTTGCACTGACTCGTCCTCAGGACACGGAGGGATGGAGCTGCATCAGAGATGCTCTAGCTGACCATCTTCAAGACACCCAAGGTGTGCTGTGTATTTTGCCTCCACTGTGTGGAGCGACCTCCTCAAGCATTGCATATATTTATCTGGAGAGTCCTTGCCCATTTCTAGAAAACCAGGATGATTTCAAACCATCAGGGGTGTTTATCAACAGGGGTGACAACTAGTATTGCCAGGTGAAAATTGAGAGCCCTCATTTCTTTTGTCATCTTGGAACTGTATCGCAAGAAAAACAACCCCATGGCTGGTCAGGTCTGGTCACAACCCAGCAATGCTCTTATCACCCTGGCTGCTGACATCCGAGGGCTTTAAATCAAACCTGCACAGGTGGTGAAGGTGATGGCAGAACTGATACGGTGGCAAGTGCTGGATGCAGGGAGTGACTGGCTGTTTCCTGGGAGGTAAACAATGTAAATTTGAGTGTGTTGCTCTGCGTCTTAGTCTGCAAAAATCAGCTGTTGCATTTCTGCCATGCTCTGGCTGGTTCCCAGAAAGCACCCCCCATTCCCACACAGCTTTCGTGGGACCTTTCAGCTCATGAAAATCCATACCCTCCCCTTGCACACACCTCGCTGTAGAACAACCCCAGTAAATATGTCGTGTCAGGGTTTTTTCTATAAATCACCTAGATTTTTAAAATCACATCTCACTCAAAATTTCGAACTATCTTCCTCCATCTTTGGATCCATCTGCAGTTAACATTGATTTCTTGTTCATTAGCTTCACCTGCCTCACTGGAGTTGTTCCTGTTTTGCGTGGGGGTGAGGAACTGTGGGTCATCACCCTCTGATCGGTATAAGCCTTTCACTAGATCGTAGTTGCCTAGCAAGTAACCAACAGCTTGGACTGACATGAAGTACTCTGTTTATTTTCTGGAGCAGATCTGAAAAAAATCTCGCTGCATCCTCCATTGAATATTCTGAATTCGGGAAAAATTTTTATCCATCCTTTTCACTTTGACCCATCTCTACTAAAATTGCATGTTCTGCTTTACGTAATGCAATACTCTGTGAAAGTGCTATCGTGGTTCTCTGATGTGGACAGACTAGGAGGCAGGAGTGGATGTGGACTGCATTTATCTGGGATAAGCGCTCCCAGGAGGTAATGGATCCTGCCTAAAATAGATGGATTGAATCCATTTGGCTCTTTCCATAGAGCTCCATGTTTGCTCAAGCTAACTGCTCACTTAGCTTTTGAGTGGGAAGTTATGTGAGACAAATCCTATTACTGATGCAGTAAAACCAGGAATAAGTTGTTCCTAGTCCTGCTATAGCTGTCTGTTTGATCAGCAAAATGGGTGCAGAGATAGATCGATAGACGGATAAATGTATTATAGCAGACAGTATTTGTCCATGCTTGGCCAGCCGTCTGGCTAAATAGCAATATTGATCCTGTAAATAATGACATCCCTAAAATACCTAACTTACTCCTCAAGCAGTAAATATAGGCCTTAGGGCATGAATTTCTGCACTGAATTCTTGTTGGGAAAGGCAGCCATCTACCTCAGAGTAACTGCATAGTGTGGACTCTCTCTCACGCTGGTTGTATCATATGTACTAAATTAGTCAAATGAAGACTAGAAACATATCAGGTTTCTTTTCCCTCTCATTTAGTGAATATTCAGTTTGGAAGTTTGAGTATTATTTAATCCAGAAATGTTCAAGTTTTCCTCAATGGTCATTGGCCGAATGAAGTTTATTTGTTCCTTTATAACCAAAATGTTCCCAATCTGGATGACTGTGAAATAAGCTACAAGAGCTCACATTAAGCAGTTAGTGACTGCACCACCTTTATGAAGCCAACTATAAGAGCTGTGTTAAAACACAAAGCGCATATAGAGATGGCATATGATCCCCCATGTGAAATGCTGCCTGCCTGGAAGGTTAAAGTCATGTACATCTGACTTCCAGAAAAGAAACATCATATCTTTTCTGCCTTTTTTTACAGGATCCAGAACTAATTCAGCTGAAAAACAGTAAAGGGAAGAAATTTCCCAGGCAGGATAGATTAAATAATACCAAACGTGTGAGTAATGTTTTGATGTGATGTTGACTAACTCATGTGGCAAAACAGTGCTGGCTCCTCCAGCTGTACAACCCTGCGAGCAGAGACTTTTCTAACGATTCTTCTACAATACGCTAAAAGTTTCTTGCT
Organism: Charadrius vociferus; assembly: GCF_000708025.1. Lineage (NCBI taxonomy): Eukaryota > Metazoa > Chordata > Aves > Charadriiformes > Charadriidae > Charadrius > Charadrius vociferus. The sequence goes on from NW_009647828.1 coordinate 4,217,968, forward strand.
GACTTGCTTTAAAAGTGATAAAAAGGGGACAGCCCTTGGCCAGCCTAGGTGCTGCGGAGGCAACAGGGTCGGTTGGGCAGAGCATCCGAGGAACTGGAAGTGAAGCCTGACAGGCACCTGTGGGCATCGGAGGTACGAAGACACCAAGCCAGCCTGTCCCATGAGCTGGTGTCCCTGCAGACAGGGTGAAGGATCTGGGCTGGGGAGCATGCAGCTTCCCGCTCTCCTGGGATAACCAGGATGGGGGAGATCTGTGCTGAAAACCACACATCCCCGTACAACAAACCTGAGGATTAAATGTCAATTTTTTAATGGTCTCCGGCAATTTTTCCATCCTCGAGGAAAGGGGTGCTGCGAGGGGGTGGAGGAGGGAGGAGACCCTTCATGGCATCCCGGTTCTGTAGTTACCAGGGATGCACACAAATACTGCTGCAGGGGCTTCACCGCAGGCAGAACCTCGTGGAGTATGAATTACAGCAATGGCTATCGCAGAGGAGCACAATGGTAAGAGGGATCTAGTTCCTCTGAAACACTCATTTCTATTCAAGTTGAAAACCAAAACGTTTTAATAAAAAGTCACCTCTCCAGCCCCATATAAAACTGTCTGACACCCTTCCACTTCCAATACCCAAGAGACATGGCTAAGTAAAGAAGGGATTAATCAGTTTTATAACACAATATTCAAAACAAAATAATTTGTGAAGCAGCTTTTGCACTGACTGTACTGCTCTGCTTTCCCAGTGAGCACAAAGGCCCAAATGCCACCTTGAGTTTCGAGTATTCCAGTAAAGTAAAATTCAAATGTATTCTCTGTAGATACCTACCAATGTTACTCCTTCCTCATTAAAAGTATTTCCAAAGCAGTTAAGTAATAACTACAGAGACAATTCTCTATATTCCCAATTACTATTCCCCAATTTGTTTTCCAGTATAGCCTTTTCTTCATTTAAAACCCAGACAGAGAGGTCACTGTTGATGAGATATTAAAAACTCCAAAGGATCTGTAGATGGTGTTACTTCCTTTAATCCACCCATTGCCCTCTGATAAGAATGGGCTCTGTCCCTGGCAGAATGACCAGTGCCTTGTTCCAAACTTAGCACACAGAGCTGGACATATCTGTGGCATCCAGGTGTCTACAAGCAACACTACCAAAATCCTGGATCAGGGCAGTGATTTTGTTGAAGATCCTGCCCTGGGCTCCGAGGATGAGTCCCTGCACCCAAAGAGGCAATCAGAGGCTCGGCTGGCCACAGCCATGCTTGTTTTCCACCAGTTACTGTGAGTCACCGTGTTGAAGGCATGAAGACCAACCCACATGCAAAATCCTTGGGGACCTTGAGCTGTTTCAAGGGAAGCCAGTGCCATTTGACTTCAGTGCCATGTGTAAAGAAACACTGTTAACTATGGGCCACTGGAGAGGCTCGTGCCACCAGTTCCCTGGTGGAGATTTCTCCAGGTCATTGCAGGGGAGCAGAGAAGGGAGGGTAGTTCAGGGATGAATCCTTCAGCCCAGGTATCCCTCCCAAACCTTGGTAGATCCATGGGACACACGGACCTCTGTGCAATAATATCTCCTGCCTGTTTGAAAGAGCTGTAGGTAGCTAGGGCTTGTCACATTAGCAAAAGCACAGGAAAAATGTAGAGCCTCAGCGAAAACATGCAGTGCAGACTTCAAAACCCTGGCCAGAGTCCACACGGGTTGCTTCAGCTCTCAAACAAGGATGGAAGAAACTTCTTCGTAAGTGACAAACCACGACCATGGTCATATAGCGGATCATACCCTGAAGCCACCTGACCATCTGAGTAGAGGGAAAGGATAAATAGCTGTTTACTCTTCAATTACACAAGATTTTGGTACATTAGCTATGAGCTGTTGGAATTGACTCCTCACCGATCCAGTCCAGCCCTCACTAAGCGATATACAAAAGTAAAGAAGAGAATGATAAACTCCCCTTCAAAAAACAACTCATGTAAGGATTAAAGGAAGGCAAGACTGTCTTTTTTTTCAGCACGGAATTAAGATAGTAAGAAAAGCATCACAGTGTACTGTCTAGATTTACAGCAGAGTTTTTCAATGTAATTTGTCGTTGCCAAATACATTACGTTGGGATTACACCGTACAGGTTATTAAATACTGATTACAAGAAGACAGTGCACCATGGCAGGCAAATAACTTACAAGTTCCTGAAATTAAGCCTTTGAAAATGTTTTAAGGGAATTAATGTTTAATTAATGATTTTGATCTACAAGGCATTCCAGTAATAGCTTCAGTAAGAGATTACACAAACCTGTGAGACATTCATAAGTAGAATGGATACTGGATGTTAGTATTTTTTTTAATTAACCCTGCATTGGAAGACCACCCCAAGGGAATTTGGTGAACAATAAAAGGACTGTTCCAGTTAGCATGCTTCTCACCTTCTGTGATTTGTTTCGCATGATCCAATTTATGTGCACGTATTTTTAACTACAGCATGAGATGAACGTGATTATTCCTAATTCAACACCCCAAGGTGACTTGGATATTAAACTGCAAGGAGGTTTACAGATATGAGGTGGTTGGCTTAATAGTCACTTTTTTTCTTCCACTGAATTTCATCTTTCTGCTGTTGACTTCATGAAACAACATAAATCATCAGCAGCATTTAACTTTCCACCTTTATTGATGATTTATGTTAGAAAACTTATCTTACAGTAAGACATTCTTGTAAAAAGTCTTCTCTTCTTTCACGAAAAAAAACTTTATGTGATTTCTTATAGTCAAAGCCAAGTCACTGATCCTTCTGTTCGGCTCACTACATTTACCTCAATGATCTGACATAATTTTCACAAGGCTACAAGTGTAATGAAGGGGGTTTAAAAGATGATTGTGTCAGTAGCTGTAAAAATAAAAACAGGAAAGTGTACTGAACTGAAAACAATAAATATCTGGTATCAGTTTTCCTACAGAGATGATGTTACACAGACTCTGCTACAGAAAAATTTTCATTAGGGAATTTAATGGTAATCTATAGTGGCCTGTCAGGGGATAAATCCCACACGAGATTCAAGATATCTGCATAGCCGAGCTGTCAATTTCTGTAATTATATAGGGGCTTTTTAACAGTTCAGATCTGATGAGATATAGAGATGATAAAACTCTCATTAAAGTTGAAATGAATAAACTTTAGAAGTTCTAGTTCAAAAAATGGCAGTTTATAGGTCTTTAAGTTTATCTTCAAGCTGAAATGCGTAATCTTTTTGCTAATGTGCTGGAGGATTCACGAGGCTTGATAAATTTGAAAAATCAGTTTGAAAATGAGGACGTCTTTCCTTTTCCTCCTCCTTTCCTGGTGCAGCTGGACCAAAGCCAACGTCACTACACGATTTTTGCTTAAAACTACCTGAATTAAAAGTTCATCCAGACTTAACTACCTTTATCCAGATAAGTAACGGGAAGGTTTTCCCTGATTACAACATGGATCTGGCTTTATATTTAAAAGGTATTAATACTTGTTACAGCTTACTAATATTCCTTACAGCTAATTTTTCTCACTGGTAATAATGGGCTCATTTTCTCCCTATCACTGACTATAATCGTTTGGCTTGGTCTATGCTGCCTGCTTAATTATTTTCATCTTTTTTTTATGTCACATTTCTCAGAATAATAATTAGGTCAGATCATAAATCTCATCCTACAGTGACAATAATAAAAACCTGACAGACAGTAATACTTGCTTTATAACATGGAACAGGGTGATTCAGTTTAACTAAACACTTAATTTCTTTCTACTTAGTTTAATTAATTCAGCTTAATTATTTAACCTATTAACCACAGGTTAATTAAATTGAATCTGAAGCACTCTCTTATTATATTTATATTGCTTATATTTTTGGAACGGGACTAGTGCTTCATTACGTCTCTTACTCATTAATTTTAGTGCTGCTGTTGCTCTTTCTTGAAACGTTTGTTTTCTCCAGGGCCAAGTTAATCCATAATTCAGCACTAATGGTAAATCAGTTGTGCGTTACCCCCTGCGCACGCTCCACGAGGCGACCACAGGGGCTGCGTGCAGGGGCTGGACTGCGGTTAGCATCGGGTAACAGCGCCTGCTGCCATAATGCGCCCTGAATAGCCACAACCATCCTGCCTTGGGCTTTAAAAGAACACCTCCTTCCAACCGCTTTCGATTTTTTTTTTTTTTTCAATGCCATCTTCTAAAAATATGTCCCTGCTCTTCTTCAGTGCTGCAAGGGAGAAGGGTGGGATAGAGGTGGCAGCTCTGTTTCTAAAAGCTTCTTAAGTGTCTTTCGAAGAGCACCTTGAAAAATGAAAGTCCAAAGCAAGTGCCACAGTGCAAACCAGCCAAAGTGTTAAAATCAAATTCAACAAACTCAAGCCTAAGAGCTGTTGGGAGCAGCCCACCAGCATGGGCACAGCTGAACTGCCCCTATCCAGGGAAGTCGTGCATACCTGCAGTGCCTGCCCTTATTTGAAGGTCTGCCATGGTGTATTGGGTTTGCGTGGCAAGGTTCTGGTAGCAGACAGGCTACAGAGGTGGCTTCTGTGAGAAGCTGCTAGAAGCTTCCCCTATGTCTGATAGAGCCAATGCCAGCCGGCTCCAAGATGGACCCACCACTGGCCAAGGCCGAGCCCGTCAGCAACAGTAGTAGCACCTTGGTGATAACATATTTAAGAAGCAGAGAAAAAACCCTGTGCAACAGCAATTGCAGCAGGAGGGCAGAGTGAGAATATGAGACAAACAACTCTGCAGATACCAAGGTCAGTGACGAAGGAGGCGGAGGGAGGCAGAGGTGCTCCAGGTGCCAGGGGAGATTCCCCTGCAACCTGTGGTGAAGACCACGGTGAGGCAGGCTGTCCCCCTGCAGCCCATGGAGGTTCATGGTGAAGCAGATATCCACCTGCAGCCCATGGAGGACCCCCCACCAGAGCAGGAGGCTGTGACCCCATGGGAAGCCCATGCTGGAGCAGGCTTCTGGCAGGACTTGTGGCCCCATGGAGAGAGGAGCCCATGCTGGAGCAGGTTTGCTGGCAGGACTTGTGACTGCACGAGGGACCCACACTGGAGCAGTCTGTTCCTGAAGGACCGGACCCTATGGAAGGGATCCACGCTGGAGCAGTTTGTGAAGAACTAAAGCGGGTGGGAAGGACTCACATTGGAGAAGTTTATGGAGGACTCTCTCCTCAGGGAGGGACCCCACGCTGGAGCAGGGGAAGAGTATGAGGAGTCCTTCCCCTCAGGAGGAAGCAGCAGCAGAGACAACGTGTGATGAACTGACCACAACCCCCATTCCCTTGTGCCACTCAGGGAGAAGGTAGAGAAATCAGGACTGAAGTTGAGCCAGGGAATAAGGGAGGGGTGGGGTGAAGGTGTTTTTAAGATTTGGTTTTATTTCTCATTATCCTACTCCAATTTGGTTGGTAATAAATTAAATTAATTTTTTTTCCCCCAAGTCGAGTCCATTTTGCCCATGATGGTAATTGCTGAGTGATCTCCCTGTCCTTATCTCAACCCACGAGCCTTTCGTTGCATTTTCTCTCCCCTGTCCTGCTGAGGAAGGGGAGGGATAGAGCAGCTTTGGTGGGCACCGGGTTTCCAGCCAGGGTCAACCCCCCACACATGGCATGCTCACCTATAAACCATTATCTCTCCAAAAGACATACATAATGATAATGGTGATAAGTTTGGAAGAGCAAGGACCAGGGACTAGAAATACCTGTGCTGCCTGTCACTTAATTTTCATCAAAGATGCTTGTGGCTGGGCACCTAAGCATCAGTGCAAGCAGGCTCTGTTGGTGACAGCGCAGAGCCACGGCATGCCAAAGCCACAGCAGGACAGGACGGACTCCCTGCACCAAATGTGCCCCACAGATGCTGGCAGACAAAGAT
>NW_009647828.1:4223921-4235573 GCF_000708025.1 Charadrius vociferus
CCTTAACTCAAAAATCCATCTACTGACTCTGAAAATACAAGCTGGGGGAGTTTACACGAAGGAAACTACTATGGCATGGGGGGTTGGAACTCGATGATCTTCAAGGTCCCTTCCAACCTAAACCATTCTGTGATTCTATGAAATCTGCACAAAGCCTCCAGAACTGGTCAGACACTAAATTTTTTCCAGCACTTCAGAGATTTTAATCCCATGTCTGTAGCAGAGTAAACTCTGGCACTCGTAAGCCACAGCCCAAGACCCACTCAAAGTCCCGCCCCAGCAGGGGCATCTGTTGCAAAAGCACCCACTGGTGCTACCAGCATCCCAAGCACCAGGAGAAGCTCAAGAGTCAGACCTGCCACCTTCACGCTTAGATTTAACAAGCCCCTGCTAAGCACAAAGCTGAATGAGATCACATCTGGTCCAGGGCCAGAAAGTAATGGTGCGGTAATGGTTTTATTGGCTTTTTGAGAAGGAGCTGTTTGATTTCAGAGAGAGAGAGAGAGAGAGAGAGGGGAGAATCAACAGCAACATTCGCTCCTGCTAATCTCATTTCCAGAAGCATGCTGAGTGAGAAGGCACTTGGGCACAAAGCTCTGCTCGATTGCTCTCTGTTTATCTAGGATTACATTAGGAGCCCAAGACGCATCTGAAAACAGCCCATGGCAAGAACGAGGGTTTTGCAAACGGGCTTCTGCAGCATCAGGTTTGCGGGAAGAGATATTCCAGTGTTTCCAACAAGTTGTTGGCTGGATAGCAGCCAGTTTGCTCAGTACAAGTGCTTCAGAATCAACAGACTAGATGAGCAGGAAGGGGAAGATTTAAAGACATAAAAATAGCTCCTTTTTGTTAAAAAAAAAAAAAAGCTGTATTTAGATGTGCAGGTTTTAGACATGCAAATTTAAAACAGTCTCAAGGTAAGTACTGCAGCTAACAAGTGTTGATTAGATAATCTGGTTAATTTAAAATAATATAATTACCTTAAGCAAAGAGAAATCAAATGTAGAACGGTGCATTTGGCCTGGGTGAAGGGCCCTTGTAAGGGGAAAACTACAGTAGAAGTTAGTCTGACAATGATCTGCCCCATTGTCCATGAAATAGTTACTTTAAAAACCAAAATTACCACCAAATCTGGTATAACATGTCTTTATTTCAGTGTCTACAACACAAAGAGAGGGCTTGCATTTTGACACCAGAACCATGCAAAGCACCCATAGACCGAGAACAAGATACTGAACGAGTGTTTCTCTCCTGCTACATGTGGAAAATTTAGGCAGGAAGACTCAGATTTCCTGTGCGTTCCGCTCTATCCTTTCCCAAATCAACCAGCTGCGTGGGGTGATAATTAACCTTCATTCCAAATCAAATAATTTGCCACTGAACAGTATTCCACGCTGCCCTAAGCTGCTCAAATATGCTTCTGTAAACTTCATCAAGGACACAGTTCTGCTCTCGGTTTACAAGGACAAAGTCCCAAACATCTCCAGCTACAGGAACAGACTTTATCAGAGGTACTGAATTAACAGAGAGCAGAATTTGGCTCAAAGGATGAGCATCTCCTCCATAAAGAGGCCCAGAAAAGGCCCTTATTAATGTCCCAGACAGAGGGATGTAAAGATCACCCTAGGCTCAGAGAATTGTCGTGTGCACAGAGGACAACTACACATCCCGAACTATTAAAAAACAGTGGTATACAAAATTAAAAGGCATAAAATACCGAACCAAAAAGGTTCCAAATAAGGCATCAGCAGGTCCCGACTGGATGCGCTCCTGTTACGTGCATCACCCTCCCAGCCAGGGTGGTTAGGAACGATGCATTAGGATTGTATTTCTGATCTCAATCACTAAGGACTACGAGCCACCAGAAGGGTTCAAGTTCTGTTTGAAAAAAGAAAAAAAAAAACACAAACAAACACAAAACAAGGAGTATTCTTTTTGGTAAGTATTTTTTAGAAAATAAAATAAAAATGTTAAAGCAATTTGTTTAAATGATTCTTTAAAAAAAGACAACATTCCTGTAAAGTAAAAATATATATATATAGAAATAGAATTTTTTTTGTTGTTTTTTAAAAAAAGACATTCAGTATCACATCAGCGGATTCTGATCAACTTCCCGTCCGTCTTCGGCAATAACCGCTGCTCATTAAGGCAAAACGTCAGGTTGGCACCGTTACAACAGCTGAATCAAACTGGCCGAAGGCAAAGCAGAGCAGGCAGTGTGCCGGCATCAGCGAGGCTGCTTCTCCCGCACGCTGACCGAGCCGTCCTCCATGCCAAAGTACACCACCTCTGCCATGTTGATGAAGAGCCCTGTCTCCACCACACCTGGGGAACAAGAGTTGACATGCTGGTTAACACCAGAGCCACCACACTGCTTGAATCCTCTGCTCTGACAATGTTTTTGTTCGTCAAGAGGCACCAGTGCCTCCATCAGAGGTTTGGAGAAAGGTGTCCAACCCGGCTGATGTTGCATTAGCCACACAGGAGCCTCCGGGAAGTCTTCTCCATGCAGCCACCCCAACAGGAAGCCCTCTCCAGAGTGAGAAACAACTCCAAAAGTTCCCCTAGACTTTCACACCACCCCAGCCACCACCACTACACTAACACAATCACAAGCGTGGCATTTTCAGCCATCTGACAACCCACAGGAGCAAGAGGAAGCTACACGCAGCGACAGGCTTACTCACTTTGCCTTTAAACGCATCTAAAAAAACCTATCCCGTTGGAGAACACCTGGATAATACTTGTTCAAATGTTAAGATGCAGCAGATCTGATGCTACCTCTGCAACTTGTAGCACATTTGCAAATCTACTTTTGCTTTCATTTGATTATGGAGCGCTCCTAACTTCACAGTGATCACTGTGATCACAGTGATCACAGTGATCACTGAGATCACAGTGATCACAGTGATCACTGAGCTAGAGGCCAGAAAGAAGGACAAGGGCTACCACAAGCACAAGATGGCCAGAGCCCTACTGTCAAACTGTATTTAGGCTTTAGCAGTTCTGCTCATCCACTTCTGGGTAGCGAAGATGCTCTTCCTCCCGTTAGCAGGTCCATTTCTGAGCAACAAATGGTGCCAAGACCATCCCCATGCCAACACAATGGAATGGGTCCCATCATTTACCATTCATCTCTCAAACAGAAGAGATGCAAAGAAGTCATCCTTGCAGAGAGGCTGTTTTGTTTGCAAACAGCGTGACCGACCACTGTTTCTCTCTTGCACAGAAACACATCTAATGATACAGACATTTGTATGCCCATGGGCAGCAACCACATTAGGATATGGAGCGCTGCACCAGGGACAGCCCAAACCAGCTGTGGTCATCAGTTCACTTAGAACCGATCCCACCAAAGATCCAAACTGGCTGCAAGCAAGTGCCAGGTAATTATTCCGACAGCAAAGACACCAGGACAAGCCAGGGCAGAGGTAACATCCTAGCAGTTTGCTCCTAGAGCAGGAAAAAAGAAAATGGGTGTATTTTCAGCAAATCAGCCTTATAAGCAGTATTGAGGGAAGCAAAACCGTTCAACAGAAGCAACTAGAAGTTACTTCACCCAGCCTACACCCATGGCCTCTGCCTGCTCTTGTGTTTTAATTGTGGTGCCAGGACAATATATTCCTGCTCTGTGGGGACACTGAGGTTTGTCAGGATCCCATTCTGTTCCTGCACGCCCTGACAACACACGAACAGTCAGTGAAGGCAGTTGTGTTATGGACTTCAAGGACAGGCAGGTATCTGGGATAAACTCGAAGATAAAAGATACAACAGTATGTATTCAAAAGCTGACCAGATTCAAGATCAGACTTTGCCAAGATAACCAGACAGATATGCAGGTGTGGCTGACCCAGTCTACCTGCTGCTTCACTGAAGTCCAGCAAGTGTCACTGCCTCTGGGCAGACCTGGATCATCCAGAAGCAGCTCTGGCCTGGACAGCAGGTCTTGTGCAAGGCAGGAGTCCTTGCAGAGAGACTGTTTCATTTGCAAACAGTGTGATCGCCCACTGCTTCTCTCTTGCACAGCAACAGCTACAGCAGAACTAGGATACTCTGTGCCCTCACAGCAAGGTGAGCCTGTAGGACCACACAACAGTAATGGGATGCAGAGATGTAACCAGCTTCCGGAAAATACTGCAACCCAGTGCAAACCCTCGCTCCAGAGTCCACCAGTGTTTCCATTAAAAGCCTCTCTCTAACTGGGCACAAGAAGAGTAAGGAAGAGCACAGGATTGTCGTGCCTAATGCCTAATGGAAAACAGTGTCAGAAGTCAACCTGGTATCACTGCAGGTTTTCACCACCATATGGGAATACCACCTGGGTACAGTTGTACTACTGCAGCTCACAGATCTCTGAATTAGAAACCTTCTTCAGTAGGGACCATTAAGAGGTCAGTAAACACACACACACTTCCTCCTATCCAAGGGAGACCTCCCAGAGTCAGGGTTATCTAGCATGGACCAAGCCTTAGCCAGCTTTTGTTTTGTTTTTGTTTTTTTTTTTTTAAATCACAGACATTACCTGGTATCATTTTTATAGCGGTGTTCACTTCGCTCCATTCATGAACCTTGTCAAACTTCCAGTCCAGGATGAAGTTCCCATTGTCTGTCACCACAGGGCCCTGGGAAGCAAACCTATTTGTTAGCACTGTGAGCTCCTTGTCTACCGAGCACAGCCAGGGACTGTCACAGCCCTCACCCGGATGAGCCATCCCCGCTGCAACAGCTTAGAGAGAGTCATCATTCAAGCGAATCGGGGCAGTCCACAATAAACCTGTAAGACCATTACCCAAGGCAACTGCTTGTTCCTCATTCTCCTGCATACTGATAATCATGCAGAAGCTGGAAAGAACAATGTAATTTCATCACTTTTCACAACAGTAAAGCTGGATTAATGTCCTAAAAAGGCTATTACAGGCAACTGAAGCCAAAATAAGATCCCCCTCTGCTCCAGCAATAAGTGTGCGCTGCTGAATGCCATGGGGAGGTTTTGGAGTTGAAGTTGACCTTCAGCATCCCAGATGTGCCCAGCATTCTCTCAAGCCCGACAGAAGGAGCAATTGGGTCCTTTCAACAGAGCAGAGATAGCTGGGGCCGACAACAAAATGTTTCAGAGGCACTGAGCAGGGTGTGCAACCACACATGCCAGGAGGGACCAGCATCCTCCAGGGACACAGCTTGCACTGGAGCAGCACCAATGTGCATTCCCTGAGTGAGGCTGGTCTCAACTTCACAGAGAACGACTGGTTAGCTCTTCTTAGGCACCCAAATGCAGTCCCTAAAGGCTCCTGGGATTAGACACATTAAAAACAAGTATTCAGCCTTCAGGCATTAACTCCAGCCATTACTGCAGACAGCTCTCCTTCTCCCTTACCAAGCAACATGGGCTGGCGAAGCCCCACTGCCCAAGTCAGGATAGGACAGTGGCAGTGGTGACAAAGCACCTCCGGTTTTCATTTAGCCCAGCTCTGGCTCCATGTGGTATGCAGGAACCTGGGATGGAGCATGAGCTGCCCACCCAGCTTGAGACCCTCTTTGCCAGTGCAGACTGCCCTCCAGCCCCCAAACATCCCCACAGAGCAGCAGGTCAGACCCACACTGGCGATCCCTCCTTCTCCGCTCTCAGGGATGCTTGCTTTACGAAACATAAACTAGAGAGGCTTTCCACGAGCAGCACCGACCCCTAAACACACAGTTCATTAACCAAAGTATAATTAGGGGGAATTACACAAGATGCCACTCGTGGGAGTGAAAGCCCAGATTTAATTAAATGAAAGGCCAGACCTCAGGTCCTCTGTTTGCCCATGTTCAAGTGGCTCCTCTGGGGATGTGGGGCTGATCAGCGACACGTACCGCTTTGCTAACAGCCATCCGCAGCTCCGCTGCACCTCCAAAGTTTTTGGTCAGGGCTCTCGTGACAGGGACGTAAGCCATGGGGATAACTTCGATAGGAATTCCCTTCTTCCATTGCTCGCCGAGGCTCTCTGATTTTTTCCTGAGGACACAGTTGGAGGTGGGATTAGCATCAGACATTGCATTCCTAACACCATTAACATAACGCACTTATCACATTGCCTCTTGCAAACCCCTCAGGCGTAAGGCCCTGGAGGGCACAGTGGTCAGTTCAGATGTGTGCACATGTAGGAAGAACCAGTTTAATGCACGATGCTGTATTCACTCATAAGCCCTGTTTTGACATGTTTTGGACAAGAAGGACACGAGTTTTTTTCCATAGCCCTGCGGCTGTATGTACAGAAGGGGAAATTTGTTCTGTGCTGACAATAACTGAGCTTAAAGAGCAGAGCAGCCATTTCCCCACAAGCTCTGCTGACTCCTAAGCAGGCCTGCTGAGCTGGAAATTAAGGGAAAAAAAAAAAAAAAAAGCTAAATTGAACTGCTGAAGTACTGGGAGTCTGACTCATTTCCACCTATTCCTGCTCCCCTGACCCACTGGAAGGACAATAATAGCCTAACACAGGACCATCTGAATCCTCCCACAGGACACAGAGGTATAAATGAATGGTAATATTCTTACCTGTAATCAGCAATAACGATGAAGCATTTTGCATATCCTGCAACTATCTTCTCCTGCGTCAAGCAACCGCTGCGAGGGAGTGGGGGGGGGTGGGGTGGGATATAAAAATCAGAAAACAAATTGCTCCTCAGTGTGCCTGATGGTCTTAAAGTCCAGTACCCTCCATCATATTCTTGTTGGTTTTGGTGCTGTCGTTATCCCGTATCAGGGCTTTTTCCCCTGCCCCGTGAGTTTATCCTCCTTGTCCCTTGCACACATGCTCAGTCAGGAGCTATCTTCCACTGTAGGTGTACACACAGCCCTGCACAGGATCCCATCAGCCTCTCCAGCCCACCCCAGAGACATCCACAGTCAGAAAAAGAGGCTCAGAGACCACCGCCACCAACACCGCACACAGACAGATGGACAGCAAGGCTCACCCGCCACCTTTGATAAGGTTCAGGTCAGAGTCCACTTCATCTGCTCCGTCAATGGCGACATCAAGCTGTAGGAAGAAGAGAAACTTGGTGTGGAAACTTCTCCCATGCATCATCCAGGTGCTGTTCTCACTGCAGCTCAGGAGGGTGTCAGGTCCCAAGCAGCCAGATGCCAGCCTGACCAGAGATGAGCGTTTGATCAGCCACTCAAGGATACCAGCCCCGGCTAAACCACAGGAATGTGAGAGCAGAAGAAAGAAAAACCAAACGCAACCGCTGGCCTGCAAGGCACATCACTTTAGCCTCCAGTGTTGTCACTTAAGGACCAGCATGCAAGTAGGGAAGGGCCGGGGAAAATCTCAGTGGCACTCCAGAAACACAATATCCCTGCCTCAGGCCACCAGGTCTCAGCCTGGAAGAGATGCCAAACACCTGGCGGAAACACAACTTGGCAGACTGCTAGCCATCTAAAGGAACAAGCACCAAGACAAGACTAAGGCTTGGGGGAAAAAAATAACCTAAGTTAGTTCTCATGTTGTGTGGCATGGCTGCCTAACCTCATCCTCAAGGGAGGATAAAGGAACCTGACGCTTTATGAAGAACCAGGTTAAAGGAAGGTCAGGTGAGGTCTCACCTCTGTGGTCCCACTTACCTCTGGATGTCGGTCCAAGTCACTTAGCGTTAAGCCGTTCTGCAGGATCAGCTGACGGGCCTGTGCACCAAGAACACAGCAAACACCATTTACCGACGCCGGAAAGGAAAACAGACTCGTGGTGTTATTCCCCTGGCTGCGGCAAGGACGGAATCTCCCTGGGAGAGCTCCACTGTCCCACCCTGAGCTGGTGGAGAGGCTGCAGCCAGCAGCGGGAACCCATGGCAAGGGAAAAAAAAAAAAAAAAAAAAAAAAAAAGATGCTTCCAGACCAGATTATTTTAATCACAAGAAAACCCTGCTGGTGATTTGAACTAAAAATGTTCAGATGGTACAACAGGACTCCTGGATTCAGGTCTCTCTGTGCTAAATAGCAAGAGACCCCGTCAGCTTGGTGGGAACCACTTTTATCTAAGCATTAGAGCAAATATGGGATTTTTGAGTCCTGTGTTGTTTCAGCTTGGACATCATTCTCCCTCACACCAATTCAGCCCCTCTGATTTCCATCAGCTGAAAAACAGGAGGAAGAAAATGAAATATTTACACCACAGCAATGTGGGACTAACAATGAAAATATTTTTCATATTGGAAAGAAACAAACAAAAAAATACAAAAGAAGAAAAGCACAACCCATGGTAAAAGTGTGGGAAGCCTCCTGAAACAGCTGTTTGGTGGCTCGCGCCTACTTTTACTGAAGTGGCTGCGTATTTCCCTCTAGTGGCAATACAACACAGAGCACCCAGGGTGACCCGCCACTCAGTCCGTTGGTTTAAACAGGAGTTCAAACTTAGAAAACCTTGAATTGGTTGAATTTTCTGTGTTACGAATCATCACCTGAGTGAGACTCCCTCCTTGCACAGACTCTGCTCGCATCTGAACTTCCTGCCATGCTGTAACTAGACCAAGAAACCCCAGTGCGATAGCCTGAATCAGTTGATTCCCCCGAATTTTACCGCACTAAAACATTAAGAAGAGTTAGCAGGTGGTACTCCTGGCAATGAGATATGGTTTCAATCATTTATCATGGCATTTCATAGCATGCAGTTTTAATACCCATGGGCCGTGGGCTCTTGATCTGTGCACTAGGATTGCCCTAAGGACTCACAAAATAAAAAGAACAAAAAATCAGTGGGTTTACATTCAGTACATGGTGTCCATGTAAAGAGATTTCAGGGATCTGGGAACTGAAAGCATTGAAAAACACTGTGCTGCACATGCAGGCCAGATCCTGAACAGGCTAAGAGTCAGCAGTGTGGAAACGAGGTGGCTCTCTTGAGGACCTCTACTTGCAAGGCGATGGAAAAAAAGGAATCAAAAGCAGAGCTCCCACAACTGGGGGCAAAGTGGCAGTAACTGCACAGCACTTGCCAAGAACGGTCTCGCTCCGTGCTCTCGGCGCACGTCCAGGTGAAAAGAAGAAACAATGCAAAAGCCAAGGGACAGATACTTACCCCGGCTCTAGCTTTACTGATGGTGATGGAAATAACCCAACCTGACAACAGGGAAGGGAGGAGAATAAAAGCCCACTGAAACCAATTCTTCTTTGCCAGTGACCTCAGGCAGCCATTTACACCTGTACGTAGCGAAAATAGGATGCTGTTTTGCTGACCTGGGAATGCTTCACTTGGAATTGGCTGAGGTCTAAGAGACTGCAAAAGATACAAGGCAGCCCCGTGTCTGGCAGATTTGGGCTCCTGTAGGTGTACTTCCCTTTAGCAGCAACCTTTTTGTTTTACTGGTGAGAAACTTTGTAGTGTTACATGAACTATCCCAACATTTCAAGGCAGGACAGGCTCCAGCCTACGTTGACTATGAGAGCTTTATCAATATTTTCTGTAAGACCTAATGACTGAACTCTGAGCTCTTTTCCTAGGTTCTAGGGGACACGGTATGTCAGGATGGGGATAATTTTAGACAGATCAAAGACAGACTCTCACCACAGTCTATATATGCAGCAGAAATACTCATATAGGTTAAAAAAAGAAAAAAAAATCTAGCTTTTACTTTTTACCCTTTGCAGCAGTTTGTATTATATCCCAGTTGGCCGCTGGTTGTTTGCAACAGCTGGGAAAAGAGAGTCCCACTGCCCCACAGTCACACTTCAAGAACATCCGCAGGGTAAGAGGATGTTAAGTTTTCATAAGATTTCAGGATAGTTGAGGTTGGTCTCTATCCAACCTCCAGGGCAAAGCAGGGTCAGCTACCAGCTCAGGGCTTTACCCCACTCAGGTCTTGAAAACCCCGAAGGATGGAGTCTGCACAGCCTGCCTCACTGCTTGACTGTCCTCACAGTGAAAGAGTTATGATGAAAGTACAATCCCAAGGTCCACACCAGCACTTTGAGAAGGACGCATGCCCAATTCGTAGACTGGGGCATTGCCAACCAGCCTTAAAAACCCCATGGGTGGTCACAGTCACGTCACCTCTCCCTGCCTGAAGGGGACAAGGTGACAACTGCTCCTCTGCAGCCCATCCCCACCTCAGGGAAAAGAGGCAGAGAGACCAAAGCCAGTTGCCTGAAGGCACAGAAGCATGGAAGCTCAGAAACTTCCCCAGCAGCTGTGTGTTTCACCATCAAGCCGCGTTCTCCCTCTCCCTCCAAACCTCTCAAGAGCTAGCGTGGTGTGAACCAATCCCTGCAAAAGGTCCACAGCAAAGGAAAGGTTAAGCTGATTTCTCCTCTGCAATTTCCTATAAAAGCCAGCTAATGCATTTCAAGTTCCTCCTGAAAACACATGAGCTTGCTATTATTGGTTGCAGCATGATTTTTACAGCATTCATGGCTTGATACAGAATCTAAAGAGACTGAGCGTCTCCAATCAGTTCTGCATTATGAGTCTGGCTCACCACTGTCAACAGTATTTTTCTGTAAGCAGGATCCAGAGCAAGCCAGGCACCAACACTGGCATAACCAGCGTTACCACACTGGTTCAAAACGTGCCTCCTAGCACTACAGCATCCCTGCAGCTCAGGTCAGGCTAACACAGCACCATTGCCACCGGCTTCATGAGGTCCATCTGCAGGCTGCATCATGGCTGCTCTCACCGGTGCTTTCGGTTATCTCACACCGCAGTGAGACAGTCCAAAGAGCAGCGTGGTTGCCTCTCACTGCCAAAGGGAAGATCCCCTGCGTAAGTGTTTGGACTAGTAGAAAGCAAAGGAGGAAAGCACTTACCTGAAAAGATGTAGGGATGCAGACAATCGTCAGGTTCTCCTGCTTAACCCGCTCAGCTGTAGGAAAAAAAAATAAATAGCAGAAGCCTCAGTTCGTTCATTGCAGAAGGGAAAAAACCACACCAACTTTCACTTTAAGAAATCTCAGTTCAGAGCAGCCCCTTTGAATCACTGCAATTACTTGCTTGGCTTGCAAATAACTCAGTCACGCTCAAAACAAACAGGTGCCACCCTGCAAAAGCTAAGGCTCAGAGCTAAGGCTCAGTTTCTACAGTCAGAAATATTTTAACACCCACCCTGACTCAGCCCAAGACACTGAGAGCCATTAACCTTTGTGTCTCCAGCAGCAGAGGAGCCTCATCAGCAAATTGTCACTTGGGAAATTAGCCCCACTCCCCTCTCTCAAGCCATTAAGACAGGTTTTGCCACGCTCCTTGTAAACAGAAAGCTTCAGCAGCTGTCTGAAAGGTTTTCTGGCTTGTTGCCTTGGGGACATCACATTCATTTATTACAGAACATTTAAATATATGGCAGGGAAAGGACTAATAAAATACAGTATTCCATTAAATGGAAGGAAATATTTCCTCCCCCAGGTTAACCTCAAATGACTAAAATCTATTACTAAGATATCATTATGGATAAAATGTTATTTTGGTAATTACAATACTTAGGCATAAGCAAACAGCCCAAGAGTCAGCAACAGCTCTTGCACCACAGCAAGCACACAGACTACACGCGTCAAGGAAACTCACATCTCAGTGCTAATGCATTCAGTAGACATGAAAAGTCAGACTTTGCAGCCTGGAACAGGCAATGCACTTTAAATACTATACCTATTTATTTAGAGACTTGATTCTGTCTTAGAAACAGGAATGC
>NW_009647828.1:4235596-4241271 GCF_000708025.1 Charadrius vociferus
GCAATACTGAGCCAAACCCAGACAGCTGAACTGCAGCTCCCAAACAAATACGTGTATTGCACACACAGCGCGGAGTGAGGTGGGTGCCAAGGGACAGGCACGGCACCATCTCTGCTGTTCCCCTGGGAAGGGGAGCACTGCACTATGCTCAGGCCTCAGCTCCGCTTGCCCGTGGTGGACTGAGGGACAGCTCTGCCCAAGAGAGCTGGAGGTCACAAGGGGACTTCCCAGCCACCCAGCTGGGATACACTGAACTCTGCTTCTGAAGAAGAGTCCTCCTCTGCACTGGGGCAAGACCTCCATGAACAACAGGGCTGATGCTGCACTCCCGACACATCACACGTGGCTGCTCTGTTTTGCATCCAAATACAGCAAAGCGGGATGAGGTACAGCACCTCCACAAGCAGATCTGCCCTTGGGCCAAGAGTGCCCTGCAAAGGAAAGTTAAGCCTCTGCACCCTCTGTAATGAGGCGTGAGGATAATTACCCTCACATTCACTTTGCAAAAATGCCTTTGCCTCACTTGAATATTTTGCTGAAAATTTCTGAATCACACCTTGAGCAAACTTGCACCTGGGGCAAGCAGACAAACCTAGCTGTAGGGTATACAAAAAAAACGCAGCAGGATTTCACATTCCTCATTTTCATTACACCTCAGCAGGACCCGCGATGTGAATAACATGGACGTGAGCAAGCAGAGTCAGCCGCATACGAATGGGTTAACGGAAGCAGAGCAGCTGTGTGGCCCAAAGCCACAAAGCAAGTCAGGACTGGGCAGAGCTGGAATGAAATGGAGGGGTTTAGATCCAGTTTGTGGTGGGTGCCAGTAAAGCACTTTGCCTGGTTGTATGGGGAGAACAGGTGGCAAATCATTACCTCCTCAGGACTCTCTATGCAATAAAACTGGAGCACAAGACCCAGTTTTAACCTTCAGCTTCAAGGAGGACAGAGCAGTCGGTGAACAGACCTGACGCATCAGCTCTAAGTCAGCATCCAGACGGTTTAGCATGTTTTTCAAGTAGGGGCAGCCGGACAAGGGTACTTTCTGCGGTGGGAGGAACACGAAGGGGAGCGTCCTACCTAATCGATGCACCGCATGGACAATCGTGGAACCGCTTCCAATCCCAAGAACTTGATTGTTCTGCAAATCAAAGAGAGACAGAGGAGATCTGTTAGTGGGGGCTCTGCACAAGGGCTGTCCGCTTTTCCCGGTAGACTCAACATTATAAACACATGCAAGAGGAACCTTGCCCGGAGATGCATTGCCGACACACAATGTCTTAGCACGCTGCAGACAAGGAAGGGAACACACTGCACCAGGAGGGACACGACCACTGTCTGTGGCTAAGGGATTTTAAGCAACTTGCCCTCCCCTTAAAAGACACGTGCTCGCTAAATACCACCACAGTCCGAATCTCAGGACGCTCAATATACACTCACTGCTAGTTGCTGGCACACCATGCACTTTCTCCTGCTGGAAAGCTTGGAGTTTCAAACAATACCACAGAGGAAGAAGCTGAAACAACCTCAAGATAACATCTCCCAAGGAAGCCGCACAGTAAAAGCATGGGTTTGCTGCCAACGGTATTGTTAGTAAACAGTACGGATGCACCAGCGGCCAAAGCAAAGAGCACAGCAGCACTTCCTACAGTATAATAAAAACTACCCTCCAAAACGGAGTATACAACACACCTGAAAGATGGGTGAGCCTGGCAGCGTATGCTGAAGAGGATCACGTTTTAACCACAGCTCAGCCCTGGACTTTCTCTGCTTATAGTCTGGTTTAAGAAGGGTGGCTACCGTCTCATCCATAACACAGATACGCTTCTAAAAGGCACTGCAGGCTGAGGGTGGATGGGTGCAATTGTGTTACCTCCACAAGAGGATGCCCTGCGATGTAAATCTCTGTTTACTATCAGCTCAATCTCCCACCCACTGAGAGCTACCTGCAGCCTCTTGCACACTTCCAATTTTCAATGTACTTCCCCTTCTTTGGATGGGATCCAAAGCTTAAATTAACTTAAGGAGGCCCAATATCACTACAGAGACTTCAGATGAGAAAGACTTCAAGCCAGCCAGAGGTGCAGGCACAGAGCTGTTGTGCATTATCTCTTGGACATTAGACAGGTCTGGAGCTCCTTCTCCATGTGCAGCAAATCCAGAGTTCAGCAGCTGTGGAAAAAGCCACACCTGCAGCTTTTCAACCAGCTAAAATCTTACTGGCACGCAAGCTTGCCTGGAAAGGTGAAGTTCAAAGCAGGTCACATTCCCCTAGGATTAATGATTTCCCTTGCTTAAAAAGCTTCAAAAAACAAAAGTTCTCCAAAACCCAGCACACAACCAGAGACTCGGCTTCTTTCCCAGACCTCACTAATCACCATGACTCTGCAAAGGACTGGGAAAGCAACAGATCCCAGCTGCACGCCTGCAACCTTGCCAGCAGAAACTCAATAGCTCCAGAGGTTTCTCAGTTTCACCTGCCCGGCAGGCAGAGCCAAGCACGGCCAGCCCAGAAAGGGGCAAGCAAAGCTGCACGGAGGCTGGGAGGACACGGGCAGTACCCGTGTTCCCAAGAGACTTGTTTCAGCCTGGGAAGAGGCAGTTTCTTCTCTTTGCCCTCAATTCTATAGGGTGGGACAGCTTCTTGGAGCAGCTGGATGCCCTAAAGGGATGGGGAAAGCCTCAGCATCAGCCACTCCATTGTAATGAAGTGGGAAGAGCTCACAAGGGTCCCAGCCCATTGCTGGCAATAAACTTGAAGGCATTTATCGGTGAGGAGGGTGGAAGCACCCTCCCTTAGGTGGTGGAAAGACATTGGGCTAAGTGGTTTTCCCACAAAAAATAGTTTAAGCCAGTCTAAACTGGTGCTGTCAAAACCCCTGCCTTACCACAGATCCCACCTCTCCATCCTCAGCTCCAACCCCAGCCAGACCAGGGGCAAAGCCAGCCAAAAAACAGGGGCAGGGCTAAACGTTGGTGAGAAGCAGAGCACAATGTAAGTGTGCAATGGGCAGATCCAGCTCACAGCACCAAGGAGCAGCACCCCATGCAAAAAAATGACATTTCAGGTTGTTTACTAAAGCCCCAGCAAAGAAAACCAAGGTGCTGAGCCACAGCACAGCTGAAGACCCACATATGGGCTCCACGAGTGGAATCAGCAGTGACCACAGCATTGTCTCAGGTAACCCAAGGGCCCAGAGATGCTGCCCAGCATTACACATGCTGATAAGGCAACGCACATTGAGTGGGTATCAGCAGCACCACATGGGCTGCCTGGTCCAACGTGAAGTTTCTAAGACTAGGATTTATATGGACAAAGAGCAGGAAATAAATACAGTGCAAAGCCCAAAGTTTCCTCTTATTAACACTTAACCCTCTAGGGCAGCAGGATCTATGCTTCTCGCTCATCTTTTCATTTCTAACGGAGACGCTAACAGGGCCTGCCTTCAGAGGTGTTGTATAAACACAAAGCCAGCTCTCCCCAAGCAGCTTACAGTTCTAAAGCCCCGAGCTGCATGCCAGTCCCACTCCTCTGAGCCATCACGGCACCACAGCCCGCAGCTTCTGAGGTTGGTCATCTCTGTGTCCCCTCCAGTACTAGGGGATTCAGCTCCTACAGCTGCCTGGGGACAAGTGCTGTGGGTAAACACACCAATCTGGCTTTAATTAAAAAAAAAAAAATAAAGAGAAAAAAGTTCTCCTCTCCTAATCCCCCCACCCACAGGTTTTATATCTGCTACAGGCAACACGAGGCGCTGCTGTGCTGGCACAGATAGGGATGGGTGTGAAGGAGGTTGCCAAGCCAGGGGCCTGATCTAGCACCGGTACAAAGTCCCTGATGCCACAGATTTACAGCACAGTTAAATGGGAGAGATTTGTCCAGCATAACTGAACCCCTGAAATCAGTGATGTCTCCCACACGTCCCTGCCGTGCAAGGAAGGAAGTCTGCAGCTTTGCTTTCGGAGATTACATTGCTCCCTCCGTTAACAGCGATAGCTCTAACGGTCAAACACAAAATTATCAGTTACAAACAGCAGCTGCACCCTGACAGTGCAAACTGAAGGGGAGACAGGTTTTATCTGACAGCTGAGACCATCTAACTCTTTGGCGGTGACTCTAACCTGCTTCTCCATCACGACTTCAAACCAACTTGCACAGCAAGCATTGCAATATTACCCCAGCCGCTGCCTATTTTACTTAATCAGAGTCACTAGCTTGGCACTGAACTTTAATCAGCTGGGACACAGCCAGAAACATCATCCTAAGTTTGCTTGACCATAAAATAGCACAAAAGCCAGCTATTCACTAGGAAAAATCCAAAATTAGGAGTCACGGTTTAGCCCAAATGAAAGCAGACCCAGCTCGTGATAACCCACAGCAGCGGTCGTGCCTTGGCTCCACACCTTGTGACACAAAGTCCTTCCTCAACCCCTCAACGTGCAACTTTAGGGCTTGTTTTGGGTAAGAAAGGGGGTTTTCATGCAACTGCCGGTCCATTCCCCAGACTCCCCCACCCCACAGACAGCTTTTGAGAGCGATGGCCTGGCAGGGGAGGGGTAGGTCTCAGATAGCACAGGGCTGCGCTCTCTGTAGGCAGATACAGACTGCTCAAAGGAAGGAGAGGCTGCAAAAGAAGTGAAACATTTATGGGACACCAGGAGAGCCACTGGCAACTGAACCTCAAGACACCAACCCAGCACAGGGGGGAGCTGGAAGGAAAAGGGAATTTTCTACCCCCCTGAGTGCTAACATCTACCTCCTTGGCAGCGACTCGACTCCCGTTTCATCACTGCTGTTGCAAAAGGACTTGCACAGCAAACATTGCAATAAACCACTGTGTGACTTTAACCGTTGATCTTCCAAGTGTTCACAATCAGCCTGTGTCAAACCTCGAGCAGCTCCAGTCCTATTTGACCTTGAAGGGGTTGATGAGAGCCCCTTGCTGCACTTCCCACTGGACAGGGCACGACCCCCCAGTTAGGGGCTGCTGCTCCTTGCTTGGGTGCTCAGACACAGCGCGGAGCAGCAGAGCACCCTGGACTCAGAGAAAGGAGCAGGACACAGCACTAGCCTGAACTCCCACCACAGCCCAGCTTGCAGGAGGGTGCATGGTGAAAGTCCGGAGGTGCAAGACATTACCCCAAACTCGGGGTGCACAATGCTCAGCCGCTCAGGACACCGAGCCGCTGCCCGGGAGGTGTGCACTGGGCGAGCACAGAGACAGGAGGGGAAAAGTAGTTTTCTCCCTTATTTCCAGGCTAACGGAGCACCGTCCAAAGCAAAGGAGGAAGAGGCTCAGCAGGGCCTGTCTGTGCACCCCAGGGCCCCACCTCGCACCCCAGGACCATCTGTGCTTTGCAGGGAGCAAGGGGTCCTCGCACCCAGGGGCTGCTCCGTGCACTGCAGGGGGCCGCGCAATCCAGAGCCCGACCGTGCACTGGGAGGCTCCGTGCAACTGGGGGCTCCCTGCACCCCAGGGCTGCTCCGTGCATCGGGGTGTCCTTGCACCTCGTGGCCGCTCCGTGCACTGGGAGACTCTCTACACCCCACGGCCACTCGGTGCAGTGGGAGGTCCCTGCACACCGCGGCCGCTCCGTGCACTGGAGGGGGTCCCTGCACCCCGTGGCCGCGCCGCGCAGCGGGAGGAGGGGGGGCGCGGCCGCGCCCGGAGCAG
>NW_009647828.1:4241799-4247694 GCF_000708025.1 Charadrius vociferus
GGGGGGGGGCTACCTGAACTCTGTCTGGGCTTCCACAGGTGTTGAGGAAGAGCCTTTCTCGGACTTTTACTAAAACTTGGTAGCACGATCTCGCTGGAAAATTCTTCTGTATGGTGGGGGGGTTAAGGACGGGCCTCCCCAGTGGGGAGCGATGCTGTGTCGCAGGACTCGGTAGGAACATGGGTGTGATGAAAGACCCTGGTCCTCTGACCACGGCGTTATCAAACAGCACCCACTCCCACCCTGCAGGAGGGTCAGGATAAAACCCTGTGGAGGTCTTTCTGTCAGGGAGCACACAGAGCCTTTTTTTTTTCCACCCCCCATATTTTTCCCCCTTGTACCCTGGGTTGGCATCTGCTGAAACCATTTGTGAAAAATACAACCTCGAAGTACCTCTGCACCTGGGAGCCACGCTAGCACCATGCACAGGCATCTCAGTTGCTCTCCAGGCTGCAGTCCCACAAAGATGGATGAGAAGTGCAGGTATTTACCACTTGCTGCTCACTCCAAGGCCAGACCACAATGCGTAGAGAACAATATCCTTTTTATTATTATTATTATTATTTGCACAACAGAAAAGCTGCTGTTGGCTTTTTTTTTTTTTTAATTCTGTGCATGACTGACTTGTTCTGTTGCCAACCTCTGCGATTTCGCTGTGATTTTCAAGGGCTAGAAACGTTTCCTTTTGTTTTCCCTGGGTCGGCACACCAGTCTTTGAACAATGGGGTGGCATTTCAACAAAGACTCTATTATCATCACCCAGGCTTATCTCAGCACGGTAAGGCCTTACCTTTCTGTACAGAGCAGGTGACTCACTATTAAGAGCAGCACGTGATTGCTATACAGTTGTTCGGTGTTTTCTGCTAGCTGGCAACGAACTTTCCTGCAAGTTACACATATTAGAGTGTAAATACACACTAGCGGGCTATATACTTCAGAAAGAATCAGACCCAAGTACTGTGTTCTTCCACGATGCATTAATGGTAAAACTGAAGGAGCAGCTGACTGGGTTTGGGGTTTCTCCTCTCGGTATCCGTAATGTTTGACTGCTGCCTGAAACGAAAAACAGCCAGGAGGGTTTTATACTGATTCAGGAAGCCCGTCCTTACATGTGAGCATCTCTCAATCCCAACGGAGTGCTGTTTGTATCCTCACAGCAACGTCTGATGGCTTTGGCTTGAAACACATCTTGCAGTGCACGTGCCTGGAGGAATGCAAACGTTTCCACTTACAGATAATGGGGCTTTCTGTTTGCCATTTATCTGAATCTGCTAGTAACAGTTCCAGCGAACGCAGGAAAATCTTTCATTTATGGTGTGCTGAGCCTTGCCCATGCACAAAAAGGCAGCATTGGACATTTTAGAAACGGAATTTTTTTTTTAAGTTTCAGCGACAACCAGCTCTGTTTGCGAACAGCTCAAAGTCCTTTAGTACAAGCCTGTGTTTGCCCCACCTCAAAGCTTCTCCTGGAGCCAACTCTCATCCTCTCTTCAGTGCAGAGGGAGGTGTTTGAACCTGCTTTGTTTGAACAGACGTTTTGCTTGTCGAACTGGGTGGTAACTGCGAGGTGTTAACCCTAGCAAAGTGCCACGCTGATGAACAGACCATTAGGCCGGTAAGGCTGGCTTCGTGATTCTGGGTGCCGAATTCTGCATCTGAGGCTGGAATTACAAGTTAGGAAATTACACAGTAGCTGAGATAACAGCTTGCTGTTGACAAAATGGGAAGATCCTGCTCTTTACTCCCTTCACCCACCATCCACTCTCAACCTGGGTACAGAGTTTATGCTGGCTCCGGCGTTCCTCTGCCCCTGTGCTGATTCACCTTGCGCAAAAAGGGCAGTTTCTTCTTGTCAGGTGAGTGAAGTTGAACTGGCTCAGCCAAACTTAACATGTAACGTATGTCTGAAGGGGAGTTTTGTAATCAGCTTAAGCTGCTCTGGTCTAAGACAGCTCTGTCCCCAAAAAGGAGCGTTCCCACCCTACAGTGCATTGCTTGCCAAGTTTTCCTGCTACTTCCATGTGTTGGCAGAGAGCTGTTTTTTTCTGTAAAGCAACCGACAATATCAAGGTCAGTTTTCCTTGACCTTTCCTGAGGAAGGCGGCAAGATCAACCAGTTGGGAGTGGGAAGGATGTAGGACCGTGGCAGACTTAGCCCAGCTTAAACCTATTGCAAAAGTGCATGCTAACCTGAGAGAAATCCTAGTGGAAGGTACAGCAGCCTCTGGGTGTCAGATGTGTTTACCCAATTAACTGTATGTCTCTCTCATTTCATAAGGCATGAAACAGATAAAACCAACCAGACCTATGAAGGTAAAACTTTGCCAACACACCGGAAAAACCAAGTGGAAGATCAAGCATTTCTAACTCATCTTTCCAGATAAACTCCTTTTCTGCTCGGCAGCGGCTCTCCAAGCCTGTCATGTTCCAGCAATTACATTCTTGCTACCTAAATGTTTATCCTGCTAACTCCAGTTCAGTGACATTTCTTCTGAGTAACACCTACTTCACTGCTTGTCTCTGGTTTGATCTGTTGGATGAAGGATTGCTTGGTTTTATTCTGCTTGTGAAAGGACATCAGCAAGGGTACTGCTATACTAATTACAATACATGCAGCTTTCTGATGGTCTGAATTTTCCTGGGGGAAAAGGCAGGCTATAAATTATAATTTTGCAGGGGACTGCGAATGGCCCTTGGTACAGGGCAGCCACGAGGTGGCATGCTGGGCTTTCGCTGCTGTGCCTCGCTGCTCAGAGAGCAAGTTATTCAAGAAAAGCAGGCAGATCTTTAGTGGAGTTACGTGTAACACCATTCCTATTAACATCCATCCATCCTGCAAGAATGAGCTTTGATTTCCACATAAATGGCTGGTCAGATTTAAAGTTATTGTCATATGATTGAAATAGATCCCTTATGTCAGTCAGTCAAAACAGAATGGAGAATGTGAGTCATGCTTTGCAAAAAAGCAGGAAGTTTGGTTTTGCTGGCACAAATTTTTAGTACAGAGAGAAAATTATATGGCTGTACTGCAGTGTTTGTCTTCGGGATTTGTGAATAACATTGTCCATGCCTTAGAGAAATATTTCCAAAAGAGAAAAGCAAGAACAATTGTTATTCCTTATGCCTCAGGGGTAAGGAATCTAGGGGTCTAGAAGAAAACATGGACTCTCTTGAAAAATATTAGAGCCCCCCTAAAACAAAAGGCTGCTGATCTGGGACAGGGAGGTGGGAGGAAATACAAGAGAATGAGGTAATGCTCATGGGTGTGATAGGGACATTTGCACAAGGCTGTTATGTTTTGCCTTAAGCATAATAAACCTTCATGAACCAGCACAAAGGTAGAAGTGCAAGTCTACTCCTGAAGTATTCCAATATTCTGAAACTTACCAGGGTCTGTGGTTACTGGTGTCTGTCTCTAACCCCTTGAATAACTAGTAGGAAAATAGCTAAGTTACTGTAGAAGGCATGGCACAGAACTAGTTTTTCAGCACAGTCTATAAATACAATGGATTTTAAATTTAAATATATTAGTTACCCTTCAACATGACTGTTCAGGACATTGCTATGCAAGAAAGGTTAATTTAAATGGGAGCAGGTGCAGGGGAGGGCTAGTGAGATGAACAGGGGAGCAGAGAGCCAAAAGTGTACGGGAAGAATTAAAGCCCGTGGCTTGGTTTGCCTAGCAAAACAGAAGGAATTTAATTACTCTTTATAAACATATGAACGGGTAGACGCTCAAGAGAGAGGAGTTATCTAAATAAAGAAAATATTAGCACAAGACCATATGGGTACAATAATAAAATGTCATTTAAGTTACTAAAAATGACATGAGCCATTTGGCATGCAGCACAAGGTAAACTCTTCCGGACTTCGTTATAATGAAGTAAGTAAAAAAAAATTAAAAATCTCTGGATTGAGGTTCAGTGGTTGTCTGGGGAGCAGTGTTCATGAGCTGACTTTGCATACATCTGGTGCTTTAAAAGAGACGTTTTTCCAACTCATCAGAAAATACGAGTGCAGGCAAGAAAAAAATTTAGGTAGAAGGACAATTTAGGACAATTACAAGCTCTTCAAAAAGAGTTCACTGAGCATTCAAAGAGCCACGATTTCAAAATCATGAGAGAAAATACCTTGACAATTCCTGGTTTATTAGTGGTCTGGAGAGAATGATTAAAAATGAAAAAAAAATAGCCAAAATAGGGAAAGCAGGAAATAAAAAAAGTGTTGTTATAAATAACCATATATGTTATGAGAAGCAGATTAGTTATTGGAAGGGAAGCACATCAAAGAAAATCTATAGCTGGCAAGGCTAAATCCCAGAAAACCCTAGTAATGGTACAAGCCCATTACTACATGAACATGATTAAAATGTCAATAATGATGCAGAAGTGTTCATTGAACATTTATGATCTACGTTTGTAAAGAAGCAGGAAGATATGTGGGTAGATTACTTAACAGTGATGTGATAAATATCACTGTTAGTAACCAATGAAGCTCATCTTCTAGGGATAACTGTGCCCAGTAGCTCTGAAACAACTGGCTGCGGAGACCCCTTGTCTGTTAACGTTCATCTTTGGGAAACCTTGATATAGTACGGAAATTCTGGAAAGCTAAAAAAGTGCCAGGTTGGTATCTGTCTTCAGAAAGGACAGTTGTATGATCTCTAGTAAATGTAGATGTAAGAACAGTTCCTGGCTAAATACCATAAAAGCTGGTATGTGACTCAGATTGAAAGAATTAGTAATGCCAGTCAGAGGTCTGATAGAAATCTCATTTCATGCTTCAAAAAGACAACAAAAAATTCAGTTTCATCTGGAAGGTGTAATAAACTTTTTCAAGGATTTTTACTTAGAACTGCACAATATTTTAATAAAGGGTAATAAAGCATCAGTTAAGCATATTAAACACTGACCACATAGATTTTGGGTTTTTTTTTTCAGAACTGGTTATAAATCATTACTGAATAATCTAATGGAATCCCTCCAGGATCATGTATACTATACTACACACGTATGTAATCAATACTTTCATTAGTCATTTGAAAGTAAATACAAAATCACTCCTAATACAATTTGCAGATGCCATCTGCATCAGCAGGGTGGTACAATCAGGATGACAAGGGCCTTTGTTCCAAACAGTCTGGATAAAGGGACTGCCTGATAAGATAGTCAAATGCAATGCCACGCATCTCAGGTATGCATATGTACGCACTGACAGGGACAGGCTGAGAGAGACGTGGGGGTTAGAAGAAAAAAAGCATCATGCTGTGTGCTTGCATACGGCCTACAGTCAGCCTTTGCCCCTATGCAAAGGGGAGGCACACCTAGGGATATACTAGAGCCTGTTCTACCCCTGGATACAGATGACGACAGCACCCTCATCTCCATATTCTGAAACGCAATGCTGAAAAAAAATGGAAAAGGGGAGGGATGGAAAACTGTACTTTAAGGGCTGGAGGAGATTCCTTATGATCAGAATGAAAGAGTTTGTAACTAATTTGGTTTGTTACAAAGAAAGTAAGGGTGTGGCTTGATAAGCTACATACCTGCCTCTACGGGGATGAATACTGGCACAGAAACAGTCATGGTAGCGGCACTAATCATGCCATGATCCATTGCAGGCCGTAGGCATTCCGTTGGTGTGGGTGACAGCCAGCCTCAGCCATGGGAACTGAAGGATCAGCCCCTCCTGGTCCCCAGCGCAAAGGAGATAACGGAAGTGGGGGAAAACGGCCCCTGAAGGATGCAGAAGCGTTACTTGCTTCATAAAGGAAATCAAAACCTGTGAATACATGGAGGCTGCTGCGACACTTGGCCAAGACGCTGAGGCAGCTGTTCTTGGGCCTATCGGTCACCGTGTTATGGCACACACGTACCTACCCAGCCAAGCTCGCCC
>NW_009647828.1:4249145-4312219 GCF_000708025.1 Charadrius vociferus
GGTGGTGCAGGAGTGGGCTCGGCGGGGTGCGCTGCAGGGGATAGCGGCGCTCGGTAGGGTTCGGGGGTTTGGGAAGAGCGAAGGCAGGCGGGCGGGAGAGTTGGGCTGTAGGTTGTTTATGGAGGGAGCGGCGCGTTGGGAAGGGGGGGCGTGGAGAAACAAGGGTGCCGCAAGCTGGTGCGTGGGTTTGAACTGTAGGAACACGCAGGGAAGTATCTGAAGGTGGGAGGAGAGGTGAAGGGGTGGAAGAAGTGAGTCCCGTGATGGGGCTGGAAGGAACCCAGCAGCGATGGACAAGCTGGACCGAGGGGCGAGGGAGAGGTGGCAGTAAGGAAAGGGTACTTCAGGACCTCACCATCGCTAAGGTCCTTGCTCTTCTCTGTGGTTGTTAGTAGGGAGAAAGGGTGCCTTAATTCTTAAACAAATACGCTGCCGGATGTCATGCTATGTGACATCTGGCCAGTCTACTCACCCTGGTAATACCAAGTCTCGATCCCTTCCTTTACTTGTTACCGCATGGCAGTGCTGTGCCTGCGGGAAGGAGACCCACAGCACTGCATCTGTAGTCTGACCTCTTTCCCGCACCTGCAACTCACAGTTGTTCGGAGCATTGTATCCCTTTCTGCTGTCTCTTCTTTTTCTTTTAAAGAAAATACAGTTCTCCTATTTACTTAATTGTCTGTTAAACACAGACACTGGTGTACGCTTGAAGGGAAGCCAAACATGCAAGACAAATTGCTGAACAAGTTTCAGAATATAACAAGAGGAAATAAAATCCTTAATAATTGCATGTGGCAAGGAGCTCTGGCAAAAGGAAGATTTTAATGAATGACTCAAGTGCAGAAATGTTACTGAGCTGTTTCTGAATTGGCTGAGAAAGATGAGGTGATAAGTAACAACCAGAGTTTAAAGGAAGAAGAGCATGACTAAATGCCTACTATATTTGAGAACCTGTTCTAAAAATGAAAAGCCCAAAGCTTTTTTGTTAGCATAGCCGAGCACTTAGAGCAAGAAACAGGCTGATAACTTGGCATTCTGTTTTCTTTGAGGAAAATCTATTCACTTTGTGATATTCTTTTGTGTGTCAGGTCATCAAAATCCTACCTGGTTTATTATAATTCTACTGTATTCAATTTTTAATAAGACCTTCATTTACCCTGAAAATATTTAAAAATGGATTTTCTGTTTGATGACTAGAGCTAAGTAAAATACACTAAAGATGTTCAATTTAGTAATTTAAGACTGAGATTAAATGTAGCTGTTTGCTAATTGATTAGTGCATAGGAATAGATTTGCTGTCATCAAATAAAAATAGAATGGCTGCCTGGCCACAGTATTTGCCTGCATTTCTTTATTTTTTTCATCTGTGAAAACTCTACTCACCTCAGCTAATTGTTCTTCAGCAGTGAAATATCCATTTAAGATAACGTGTCAGTATAATCTGAAAAAAAAAAACCAAGAAAACCAAAACCCAAAAAACAAACCCCAGTTGTTTTTGCTGTAGGCAAATGAATGTAATTATCTTGGGTTTGAGGATTTTTTTTAATTTCCTGGAAGAAAATGTGAGGGTTGGTGAATTACCGTGCTCTTTACGTACAAACATGCAGGTTTGGAAATTGCAATAGCTGTTTAAGAGTTCAAGTTTGACAAACGGCCCTATTTGCAATGTCCCAAATGGCTTTTGAGGGTATTTTGAGGGTGGACTGTATTACAGTTGTGTTGGTCTTTTTTTTTTAAACTGAAACAGCAATAGTGATGAATATTGTACTAAAATGATGATAAATTCTGCTTTGTTTTTCTAACATAAACAACTCATTTGAATAGATACCTTTTTTTTGGCACAGTCAAAGGGTGTAGATCAGCTAAGTAAGCATTCCTTCTCTATCCTGTCTACATCTTCCCTTGCAATCTTAGCCCTTTTATTCTGTTTATAGGTAAATCAGATACCTTCACTTTTATAAAGTAGAACAGAGATGTGTTCAGGCCACCCGATCTCAAAATATATCCTGTGCCCATGATGGGATATAAATAATGGTTTTAAGGCCCAGGACTGGCTTTTTGTTGATGTATGTAGAAGTTTGCAGTAGATATTTTGCATAGTTTCAAGGGGGAACGTTATAACTGCACTTCAATAACAAGGTCGTGTCTGTGAGCGAAAAAGGATAGGAAATGGTAAGAAAACACTTTCATTTAACCATAGAGGCTGTTTGTAGATGGTTGGGGTGGAGGAAGTATGTCCAGATGTGTTTTCATATTGACAAAGTGCAAATAAAATCTGACTATATAGTGTTAGCTTAGTCTCTGCCAGCTGCTGTGATTACAGAAACCTTTGTACACGCCATACTGTACTGGCCCCATGCTTTAGTCCTTCTGCTGGCCATCTGTAAGGGCCCAGAAGGGATTTTCTTCTCTTCCATCACTTGTTTCATAGTATGCTCTGGAGCAGCAGCTAGAGGCAAGGTGAAGTATGTGTCTTCATCGTTTTACTGATGTTCGTTTTTCAGGTGCCTGGTTGATGGATCCTGGGATTTACGTAACTGCCTAGTTTGGAGTGATTCCTTTCTGTATTTTTTTTTGTTCTGGTCCAGGCTTGTGGAGACTATTGCAATTCTGGTTTAGTTTTGGTGTGTGGTTGTTTGGTTTTTTTTCCTTCTCTACTATGTGTGTGGTGTAATTCACTCCCTAGTATAGTCTGTGATTTACTTCCAACAAATATCTTGCCATTTCAGGAATTTGCAGCCTTGATGCTGTTTGTCTTCATCCTCCTCACTTCCTTGACATTATAGTTGTGACTTTTGATCTTTTTACCTTTGACCTTAAGTTGGGTAGTATTTTGAGTTTTGTGTGGGGTGGTATGCATCATTGAAGCCTAGTTTGGTAGTGTTCTTAGAAAACTTCTGTGTTGTTGGAGGCTGGCTTCTTTGGTCAGGGTAGTCCTTAAGCTTTACCCCAGTCAGAAGGTAGTGTTGATATAGCCAGTGATGGGGTGTCATTTTGCAGAGAATAACAGAGTTTATCAGGCTTAACGAAAATAGAAGCTAAAGTGGGAATTCCTTTTCCTTGGAACTTGTTGATTAGGTGCCCCAAAGATGCATCCAGAATATCACTATTGCAGTTTAATGTAATGGAATTGCAGGTACAGTCCTAACCTCATCAGCCAGCAAAGGCTTGCAAAGAGATGGCTAATAGGACGGCTCTTTATTCTTCAATCGTGGCCATATTCTACTGGCGTTTCGAAGAATTTGCTGTAAGAACTGGGCATATTATGCTACAGTAAACTTATAACACTGTGGGGTGACAAAAAGCAGGTTGCCTGCCTGTTTTTAAGCTCTGAAACAGTTTCTTGAAGTAGTTGCCTAAATTGCTTTTATCAGAGTGTGTTAATCTAGTGCTTGATTAGACTACTTGAAAGATGGGAAGATCTCTTGGCACCGATTCATACTCTCAGTATGCAAAGCTGCAAGCAGTGGAATCTTACAGAGAAAGGGAGGAAACTTGAAAAAAGGAAAATCTGATAGTGAGAAAGTGTAACACTAGCATGGGTCTAGGGCACATGTAGACAAGTTGCCAATCTTACACCAATTAGAGTTCAAGTGACAGGATTTTAACTCACTGGAGTCAGAGATGGGGAGAACAGGTATGAAGTTTTTAATTTATAGAAAAATAGAGTAAGTAACAAAGGATTTTATTACAAGAATAAGGATTTTTAGCAGTTATTTTCTGTCACAGAGGATTATTGTTGAAGAGCAAGATGAAGATGGGACCAGAAACACAACTATTTAGTTCAAAATGAGTCAGTCATTAAAAAAGCAGAGAGAAATCAATGCTTTTCTTGCACCTAGTCCCAGTTCTAAAGGTAGCCATATGGAAGATTAGGTTTAGCTCAGCCAGTCCTGTTCCTATGTCTCATTGAAGTGTTAGCTCTGTAGGTGGAGTTTGTGAAACAGAAGCCCACTGTAGAGCTGCTGGCCAAGGGGACCAATAAAGAGTACCATTGCAGCTAAGAGAAGTTAGGATTTTTATGGTGTGCAGATGCAGTGGGATAAACGAGTTTCTCAAAGTGTGTGCTATTGGACAAAAGTTTCCTCTGAAGGCATGTTTATTTTTTTTTCCCTCCTTCCTATTCAGCTAACCTTAAAATGTAAGTGCAGTTACACCACAATTTGGGTGACCGAAGATCATGATGCAGGTACAGATTCCAAAACTGCTGTCTTGGGTGGCGGTGGTGAGGGTTAAATAATGAGATAACTGTTGGGAAAGGTTGAGGTTTGCATCTGGTGGGGAAAGATAATAAGGAAGGGTAAGATACAAAGGCATAAAACATTTGTTACTTGAGGGAGAAGTCAAGCAGGAAGAATTAGATAAAGGAAAAACAATGGGAGTAGATGGGAAGGAGACATTTCACAGTGCGATTTTTAGGATTTTTCTTCTCTACAGTGTTAATGCCAAAATTATCTCCATTCTAGCTGCGTTTCTACCTTTTTTATAACCTAGTTGTCAGCAGGGTCATCATACAATTTAAGTAGACCCACTTGGGATAATACTTTTATGCAATGCTAGAGGGCTTCAGATAAATTGTTTTACCATAAAGCAAACAGATTCTGCTAAATGTGTGTCCAAGGTCTTTAGTGTGCGAGCACTTGTTTACAGTGCTTGAGAATAGATAGTCTCCTGCAGTCTGGTTTATGATTAACCTGGTCTTGGTTTCTGTACAGTTTGAATAATTGTATGTACTCAGCTTATAAAAAGTCATGTGTTCTACTTTTCAAATATTTGCACAATTGGTATTTTTCTAAGTTTCTTAAACTAAGCTTTTGGAGGAATGTGATGCTTGGCCACCTTCAGAAGTGTGGGAGCTGCTATGTTAATTTTGGTAAAGGTTAAAGATGTATTTAATTTTCTTATTTATTAACAATATAGTACAGTGTAAGGTCCTATAGAATGTGTGGGTTGCTTTTACAGGTAAAACTGCAGTGTTTTATATGACCTTTGTTATAGGTGATGTAATAAGCCACTATCCCTGAACATGTTTTTAAGAACATGATTTTAGTTTTTCCCTCATTAAAGAAAAATTATAGCCCCCATCTTTTCCTCTCTAAACTTCAGCTTACTGCGCTGGTAACTTTGGACAAGTGAATATATTTGGCTTTAGTTCTACACAGTAATGTAGTGTCCCTTATTGTTTAAAATAATGATCCATATACATGTCTTTGTGTACATTACCTCCCCCCCCTTTCACCCCACCCAAAAATAGTTAATCTACCCATCAGCTTTATTTGCACAGTTCCTTATTCTCATTGAAACCAATGTCTGTAAAGGTCCTTCTGGGTCACTAGATCCAGCCTCCTGCAGTGCAAGCAGTCTGTAAAGTGATCAAGCTCTACTCCCACAGCCTTTGAAGATTGGAGAGCCTGCTGCACGCCAAAACTGGACACGTATCCCAGCTTTTTTAGGTCTGAGTGAAACAATCTTCAAGGAAAAGGCCTTGTCAGTGTTTTGTCTCTGTGTTGTTCAGTTGTTTTGTTTGATTTTTTTTTGGTTTTTTTTTTTTATTTAAATGCTTGAATTCTAGCCTAATCAGAAATGCTTATTCTAACTGTACTGCTGTGTAAGAAACAAGATTTACTAAAACTGATGAGCTTCAGGCACTGTAGAAATCAACAGTTAGCCTGCCATTACCATGTCTCCCCAGACAGACAGGCTACTTAAAGCCTAAGCTGCGTAAGGCAGTTTGCTTGCTTTGTTGTCTGCAGACATTGGAGGTTGTTTCTAGTGTCCTGTGTATACCTTAAGCAAGACTTGGTTTATTCTAAGGCTTGTCAAATCTTCAGGATTTCAATATTTCATCCACAGGTATTGAAAACTTAGTTGCAACTTAATATGTCTTAGCTACTGATTTGCTGGGTTAATAGTTTTAGTCTAGGTTGGTTTGAAAGGATGTCTTAAAGATCAGTGTGGAAGGGACGGGGAAAAAAATAAGATCTATGCTGTTCGTATAAATATCTCAAAAGAAGATGATCTCATTCAGTGTTGTGGTAACACCTGCATTTGGGAGCACACAATCAACTATCTTCCCCTGAAACTGAACTCTGAATATCTTATAGCATGTAAATTAATTTATGACATCCAGCCACAGACTTCAACTTTTCTACTCTCCCTTGTTGGTCTAGGCAGGGCTACCAAGTTAAATTGCTTTTTTGCAGAATATATAGACTTAACTTTAAAGTTGGGAGTTGCACTGTGTTAAATGTAGAAAACAGCTAATAGATAAAGTCCATACTGCTGTAGTTTTGACTGAATGCTTCCAACTTGCAGATCTCTAGTAATTATCAGCACTTTGGATGGACGAATTGCTGCAC
Source organism: Charadrius vociferus (assembly GCF_000708025.1). Classification (NCBI taxonomy): domain Eukaryota; kingdom Metazoa; phylum Chordata; class Aves; order Charadriiformes; family Charadriidae; genus Charadrius; species Charadrius vociferus. Next base: position 4,255,505 of record NW_009647828.1, read on the forward strand.
TGGATCCAGAAAACAGTGGGAGAAAACAGTGGGATCTGGATGTGGGATCAGGTGCTCTTGTGTCATCCAGCCTCAGTAAACCAGAGGTAAGGCTCAATCTCTTTCCTGAGTAAATCTTTAAAAACATAATTTTCTATAATAAAATCAATGCAGCTTCCTCTGTACTTGATAAATGTCAAATAATGCAGCAAACTTAGCATGGATAAAGTTTGACAGCAATTCTGAAACTTTTTTTTGGAGTGCTTGCATCATGTTGCCATTTCAAACTAGAATGTGTCAGCATTTTAGTCTTGCAGTTGACGGATGTGATAAGTATCAAACCAGATAATGTAACTGAGTTTGTTGCATTGTATGCAATTGCTGATTGAAAATTAGTTACTTGTAATTTGAAGCAAATGAAAGGATCATCTGCTTTGTATTACTGCGGTGTGTTTTTGCAAGTATTGGCTTCCCCCCCTCAGAAAAGCAAAAGTCCTTGTGACTTAATAAATGAACAAAGTGTTGTTGTTTATTTTTTTATATACTAGATAAGAGGGCTGCCTATGAAATAGAATGTGTTAGCAATTAAATAGAGTGCTGAAGGTCACCCTGAACTACTGAGTGGTAAAGGGTTACATCACTTTACAGATGTAAATTTTACATCACATTTACTTAAAGGGTTACATCCCTTGCTGATGGAACTGTAAGAAGGAAATCTAAACAGTTAAAGTTCTTGTTTGGTGCTATTTCCACCATCAGTTTAAACTTAGGCTAGAAATTAGAAGGAAGTTTTTTGCAAGTTTTTTTCTGCACTGAAGAAGTAAGATCTGTGAGTCATTCTCTCCTAGAATTAGGGGGAATAAATATACCGACTAAGAGGTCGTTTGTAGTGATGACAAAGTGCACGCACAGTCCTTCATTGTCATGGATGGTTGGATTTGATGACCAGTCCTATAACATGCTTTTGCATGATGAGCATCAGAGAATGAGAGTTGAGTTTGGGGGTATTCAAATTGTATGAACTTCTTGCTTGTGGTTCTTTGCTGTTGTCTAGTTTACATGACCTGTTTCAGTATAAAGAAACTTGTTGCTGCGGTAGTGGAAGTGTAAGAGTTAGTAATAAGTATCTTGGATTGCAAAAGTAATGTGAGTGGTAACTCATGTTCCTTTGTTTCTGAGAGAGAATTTTATCTACGGGTGCAACTTTTTGAGTCTTGTTCAGATGTATTTTTGTGTTTAAGAGAAAACACTGTGGGAAAGAACTTCCTTAAAAACATGTTCTAGAGCAGAATTTAAAAAACATGGAAACTGTAAAAAGAACCGTAAAGAGCTCTGTAAAGAGGAAGGTGTCAGTTGTAAACTGTGATGCTTCCCAAATGTTTTCAAAACTAGATACTTAAAATATTGTTCTATTATCTGTTGCTGCAAATAGTTTCTAATGACCACTGTGAGGACAGAACAACCAGTTACAAAACACATATTTAAAATATGTGCAAATATAAACTTCATTTTTCAGTACAAATTAAGACATGAGGCCAGGTTTTTAAAGATTTCAGGAATGCAAGCATTTAATACCATATAAGTGTTTTTGCAAATTTAGAGTTTGTCACTCAACTAATCTGTCCAGATTTTTGATCTTTTCCAGTGTGGTATGACTGTAGAAACTAAAGGTTGATGCCTAGACACCAAATATTGTAGTTTGTCCAGGCAATATTTAATTCCCTTTTGGGGCTACAAGTTAATAAATTATGGGAATCACAAAAATGCACTTATAAAGAGCGTTTGTTATGAGTATAGGAAGTTTTCAGATGGGCTTTCAAATTGTTGCTTTTATACAACTGTGGCCAAAGACACTGATGGATTTTGGCAGTTAAGATGCAAAGCCTACAAGAGAACTAATTTTGGAAGTAAAACTTCATTCTGGCCTTTTAGAAGCCGTTAAGTGTTATGAATGTAGGCCTTCTTAGATTTACTGTCATGTAAACAAATGCTGTTAAGATAAGACAGAATTTAACAAGAAACAAAAGTGATGAATACTTCAAATAAGCTATTTAAATATTTAAATGTTTAATCCACTGTCAGTATCAGCTGTAAGACTTCATGCAGTGAATCTAGATACTACTTGAGTGAGTAATTGGCCTCATTAAAATTGTTGGGACAATTCTGGTTTGGGTCAAAATATGAAATTCACTAAAGTCTTAGAATCTGTCATCTTCCCACTCTACAGTATTTCCTCTCTGATTTGGGCATGTGGCATGTTAACTTTTACTCTCTCAAACTAACTATTGAGGCTTTTTCTTCCTCTTCCGACATTTTTGAGGTAAAAGGTCTCTGTCCTTGCAACCACAATATTACCTTCATCGTAAACCAGGATCATTACGTAAGGTGTTAACCTGCATCTTGCAAGAAATGGCAGATGAGAAACTCTTTGTGTTACGCTTGTGGTGTTAAAGGTTTGTCTTCTTTCAGAATGAAGAAAGTGTGTGCTGCTGTGTCTTAATTGTTTTGATGAGTTGTTGTTGTTTTTTTTTAACTATCTCGGGTGAGAGTGCAGTGAGCTGTAGTTCCTGGTCCTGTTGTGAAAGCATCAATTTAATTTCCAAGTGGCTTTTAAGAAAAGACATTAGATATTCAAACTTAGTGTTTAATAGAACAGTAGTTACTTCTTTTGCCTAACTGTAAAATGTCAGCTTGGCTGTCTGGATCTCATGTGTTAATTAGGAAAGTGAGGTAGTAAAATTTCAAATGTTCCAGCAGCTCTGTCAAACACTTCAGATCTTGAAACTACTGCTTACGACACTGACAAGTGAGATGTTCATCATTTGTCATGTGAACAGATCAATTAGAAAGCAAAGGCTGCTGAACTACTAATTGTGTGTCTGGGTAACTAAAACAGTAAAATTCACTCCTTGGCTCTAAGCTCCAACATAAACAATCACGGTCAGGGTGCCAGTGCTGAAAAGGTATGGCTCTGCATTTCAGTTTTGTGTGTAAGAATTTAAAAACTTTGTTTCCCTGTCCATTGTGTTAAAGTGAAGAACCCTTCTCTATAAAAGCTGTATGTTTACAACTCCAGGATTTCTTGTGACTGTCATGTAAAGATTCCTTGTTGAAGTTCAGGGTAAAGTCATTGAATCTCAACTTTTCTAAGAGGGAGCTTACTTTTAATGAAAACACTTTAAGTTACTTTTTAAAATTTAGCTTTGTAATGAATACATCGTCCGTACTTAGAATAGAATACTTTTGGGAGAATCAGGATATTAAAATAATGATGCTTGATCATAGTGAAAATAGAGAACTGCCTCTCAAGCAGTGGAAATGGTTCATAGAGCACATCATTACAAGACTGTTGTCATTTACTAGTGAGGGTGATGCATTCTCTTACCTGCATAGCTTTATACTAAATTACTTAATGGGCTTCTGTCTCTTTGGTTGTATTGGTGAGGTTGTATTATATAAGAGAAATGAAAGCGTGAACTTGCCTGTATATTAAAATTACTGGCCAGTAGTGGCTAGCGTCACTGGTAGGACAGGGAAGGGTGGAGAAGAGATGGAGACAGGAAAAAAAAGCCTGCTGTGGGCTGGATGAATGGTAGAGATACTCCTGTGAAAAAGCTGGTAGCCAATGTTTGATGTGAAAAGGGGAAAAGAAGTGGGATACTTGATGGTGATGATGTGAGAGTAGCGGATTAAAAATACATTCACGACTGTGACACAATTTTTTCTTCAGGAATGCTGCAGGGAGTTCAGTCTGACGGGGCAGCTCCCGTCATACTTGTTCCAGTGCTCTGAACAGAGGCTGCACTGGGATGTACTGGATAAAGGTAACTGCATTGGCTCATGATTTGGCTGTTACAGGCTAATCCCAAAGTAAGCATCTTATTTCTTTGAGAGATTGGGGATCATGAGACAAAATGAGTTTCAGTCCACAGCTGACATTTATAGCAGTCATAGCAAACATACCACCATATCCTGGAAAAATGAAATAATTGGGTTGTGTCATGTCACAATCTGTCAACATCCTTATCCCTCTAAAGGCTCTCAATATCTTTGAGTTGCATTGTATATATATAAAGTTCTTGCTGTTTTTTATAGTGACAGAATAAAATAAACTTTTCTACAAACTTAGACATCTGTGTGATCTTTTTTGGACATAAAAGTGGCATGTTTTTGTAGAATAGCCCAGTATTTTTTTTTTTTTTTCCCTACAGGAACGTGGAGATGCAAAGAAGTTTTTATACTTAAGTCGGCTGAAAACTAATTGCTTTCTAGGCAAAATGAACCCATAAGTATCTTTAGCAGATTGTTCTTTTTTTGCCTTTGAGAGAGGACAGACTGAGGCTCAGAGCAGTGAGTTGGGAAAGGATTTTGAAATCTCCAAAGCTCTACTAGTGACATGATTTAATGTATAGTATAAATGTATCTTTTTTTTCCCTCCCTCCCTTTATTAGCATCATAAACATTTTCAAATTTTTGGTGCTTTTATTCCCCCCCTAAAATACTAAGTTCTGCTGTGAAGTGTCCAAGCACCCGGGAATCCCTTTAAGGTGCTGACTGCCTGCACGTTCGATAAGGCAACCTCTGTACCCAGTCAAGCCAGTGAAGATCCAAAAGATGTCCTAGGTCGCTTTGGGAACATGGGAAGAAATTCAGTAACTCTTATCCTTTGGCCTCTTATCTTACACTTTGCAGAAGATATTGCAAAACTCACATTGAAGCAGGTCAGGGCAAGACAAGAGGTCAAAACACCCTCTGAGGGGCTTGAATTGTAATTTCTGCATACTCTTCTATATGCCCTCCCAGAGGTTAGGGGAGGGTAACTAATTTAACTGTCTCTCTGAAAGAGAAATCTTGTGACATCAGTTTTAGGAAAGTCACACCCACCACTGCAGCAGCATTTTATTAACCTGGATAAAAATGAGGTTTTTTTGTTTGGTCCATGGCTTTCTACTTTAGTTATTTTTCAGTTAAGTCAATTCCTGCAAATATCATCCAACTGAAAGCTGAGATATGTTTATTTTGGGCATGGGTAGGGAATACTTAAGACTGTCAGACTTGTTTGAGTATTTTCACTTAAAAGGTTATTATATACCAGCTATTGAATACAGTGCTGAGTATTATGAAATTCTGTTAAACCTGTATAAATCTGTTCTGATGCTGCTAACAGTCACTGGACAAAACAAAACGAGATCTGTTTCAAACTACACAAACATTCTGAGAAAATAGCTTTCTCTCTGGATTCCGCTTAAAAATGAATGGGTTTGTCTAGCTCACTGGTGTTAGTCTTAACTTTTAATGTATTTGTCCATCTTAAAACATCTGGTGTAGAACACATCAACAACAGAAGCAATCTTTCCTGCTAAGTACTTGGAAGAGTCTTTGTGCACCATACAGGCTGCTCGCAGGAGTAAATGCTGTGCAGTGGAGTCAGACTTTCATATACAGAGAACAAGTTGGTTGTCTTAAGCCTTTGAGTGTATGCAAAACTTTCTAAAGCAGTTTTACTCAAGGAAGTGAAGAATAAACTTTAAAAAATTTCTATTGATGCTGTAAAATTACTTTCCAGCTAAAATATGTTGTGACCAGATATAAATCCCCAGATTGCCACTCTGTTCAAGCAGGCAGAATGTAAATCAATGAGCTTGGTTTTGAGGTGACTAACCTGGGGAAAGTCTGTTTCCTTGCAGGTAAGGTGGTATGATTTCAGTTGTCTGGAAGAGTATACTAGTAGAGTTCCTTGTGTCCTTATTTTTGTGTGCTGCTGAGACAGGTTTAGGACCACCAGATGCTCTAGTAGCTGAGGCTTAATTCCTGTAGAGAAAGGCTGGGGCATCATCGAGTTCTCCATCGTCTAGGTTTTCTATAATAGAAATGGAATTAAACTGTACTAAATGAAATATAAGATGCGGGATTGATAACAAGGATTTTATTGAAGGTTAGAGGCGATCAGTTTAAAACTGAGAATACTGTGTACTAGGAAATCCTGTGACAGGTTATCATCTCTGTTCCTCTGCAGGGGAAGGAAACGTGATCCTGTGCTGCCTGCGGGTAGAGAGAGAGAGATACAAGTGTCTTAAATAGTCCTGGAAAAGCTCATAATGAATAAGAAGTGAGTGTCCAGAATTGTACTTCAAAGGAAGATAAACTCTAATTGCAATTGAGGCAGAGAAGGTTTATTAGGGCTGTCAAGGGGAGTGGAGCCTGTGTTTACAAGAAGAGAATAGATGTGACTGCTTTTTAACTACATAGATGTATTACGATTCCTGATGACACAAGTGTTTATTTTCATTTCTGTTGCTGGAAACACACACGGTGTACATGGCGATAAAGAGGTGACAGGCTTAGGAAACTTGCTGGAGAGATCCGTGGATTTCTGAGTAGAGATCTTTGCTGCTTTCCTGGTGAAATAAAAAGCTGTAATTTATAATTATAAATTATTATGGACTTATGTAAGGCCTTTGACACTGTCCCCCACAACATCCTTCTCTCTAAATTGGAGAGATATGGATTTGAAGGTTGGACTGTTTGGTGGATGGGGAATTGGTTGGAGGGTCGCATCCAGAGTGTAGTGCTCAACAGCTCAATGTCCAGATGGAAATTGGTTACAAGTGGTGTCCCCTGGGGTCCATATTGGGACCAGTACTGTTCAATATATTCATCAGTGTCATAGACAGTGGGATTTGAGTGTACCCTCAGCAAGGTTTTGGATGACACCAAACCGAGGGCGTCACGCCTGAGGGATGGGATGCCATCCAGCGGATGACACCAAACCAAGGGCATCACGCCTGAGGGATGGGATGCCATCCAGAGGGACCTGGTCAGGGTCAAGAAGTGGGCTCATGTAAACCTCACAGGGTTCAGTAAGGCCACATGCAGGGTGGGTCGGGGTAAGCCCAGGTATCAGTACAGGCTGAGGGACTGAGAGCAGCCCTGCTGAGAAGGACTTGGGGGCACTAGTGGATGAGAAGTTGGAGTGGCAGTGGGCTGGCACTGTGTGCTCACAGCCCAGAAGGCCAACTGTATCCTGGGCTGCATCAAAAGAAGTGTGGCCAGCAGGTTGAGGGAGGGGATTCTACCCCTCTACTCCGCTCTCATGAGACCCCACCTCGAATACTGCATCCAGCTCTGGAGCCCTCAGCACAGGAAAGACATGGACCTGTTGGAGGAGGTCCAGAGGAGCACCACAAAATGATCAGAGCGCTGGAGCGCCTCTCCTATGAGGAAAGGTTGACAGAGTTGGGGTTGTTCAGCCTGGAGAAGAGAAGGCTCCAGGGATACCTTATTTTTTAGCAGGGCCTGTTGCAATAGGACAAGGGGTAATGGTTTTAAACTGAAAAAGGGTAGATTCAGACTAGATAGAAGGAAGACATTTTTTACAATGAGGGTGGTGAAACACTGAACAGGTCGCCTAGAGAGGTGGTGGATGCCCCATCCTTGGAAACATTCATGGTAATGTTGGATGGGGCTCTGAGCAACCTGATGTAGTTGAAGATGTCCCTGGTCATTGCAGGGGAGGTTGAACTAGATGACTTTTAAGGGTCCCTTCGAACCCAAACTATTCTATGATTCTCCTGAAAAGAAACTTCTAATGATGTTTAGTGGGCAAAAAATCATTGGTAAAAAACTAATTGTTTTAAAATATTTGGATTTTAAATCTGGATTTAATATCTTGATTTTAAATATCTTCCGAGCTAGAAGTTGTGCTCGGAAATGCAACCAAACTTTTTAATGTGAAGTGGTAAACCTGTGGAGGAGGTAAATTGCTGACAGACGCCTGAGCTGAGTTGGTGGTTACTATGATGCAGCATCACGATTTTTCTTGGGGTGACAAGTAGGGCTATTGCTTAGGCAAAGGGTCTTTTGTATTTATCGAAACTGCACATCTTCAAAGACAGTGATCTTAGTTCAATGTCTTGTTCAATTAAAAAAGCAAAAGACTTACTATAACTGCAGCTTGGTGGTTTTCTTGCTGATACTTTACATAGTAGCACTGATAAAGATCTGATAAAGTGCTGACATGCGTCCTCTAACTCGTACTGTAAGGATGTTTGGGGGGATGACAACTTCCGTTATGAGACATGTGAGAAGCTACAGAGCAAGATCTTGTGGCTTGTATGATATCAGAGCTCTCAACCCCAGTCCTCACAAGTGATGCTCTCCTTTGTACGAAGCCAGGCTAGTTTCTCAGAGTCACTCTGGGCTAATGTTTATCACCAGCTTTCATCTGTCACACTTACAGACATGGTCAAAATGCATTGCTGCAAATCTTGGAAGTGACATTTACCATCAGCTGTTGTTCAGTTATCTTTATAGTAGCTTGTAATTTAATTACATATGGTACACTGCGCATTTTGTATTGGCTGTTAAGCAGTTCTGGAGTTTACACATATTAAAATGGATCAACTCTAGTAATGCCTAGGCAAATACCTGTTTCAGCACAGGGAATGGATAACGTACATATTTGGAGCACAGCTGCCCAAAACACAAGTGATTTATTCTGCCCTAAAGCCTTTTTGAACTTTCAGCCGATATCTTTTCCTGTAAAAGAAGGTGACTGTTTTAAGTGCCAAGCATTTCAGACAGTTTAGCAAATAATTCCTCTTGCAGCAGAGCCACTGACATCTCATTTCCGAACTTCTGGACTTTGTCTTCCATATGCAGGTAACTATTAATCTTAGTGTCAGTCACTGCATGTTTCATGCTGTCTGCTTCCTTTGCGTTCTTGAAAAAGGAGGCTGTGCATTTGCCATGTTCTGATCTTTTCCTGTGCTGGGCTTTGAATTTCCCATAGGAGTTGGTCTGTGACTTAATTTCTCAAGACATATGGACTCTGTGTCCTTATCTTAAAAAACACCCTGTCCAGGCAGGGCCAAGGGAAGAAACACACAAGGTGTGGCAGAGATCAGCTTAAATCCTGGACCACTGAGGCGACATGGGCTTCTGCTATTGCTCGTGCTCTCCATCTCTGAAGAGAAGAATTTTGCTTAGCTCCAAGGTGGTGCTGTAGGAGCCCAGGTAGTCTGCAAGAGAGCTGTGGCGGGGGTGGGGGAGGAGGTGGTGGTGGAGTTAAAACGTCATCTTCAAACATCCCAGTACTGGAACAGTACCAATTTTGATATGGTGGCTAATGAGTTTCTGTATAGGGCCGATTTCTGTAGAGGCAAGGGTTTGGGTATATCTTCCTTTTCTTCACTAAAGTTCTCCCTTAGGTGCTATTAGTTTTAAGGAGCTCAGTGATGGGCTTAGTAGCAGCAGCTCTGGTTTGTCTCAGAAAGGACTGCTCTTAAGTTCCAGAAGACTGTTGCAGTCTTTTCTTTTATTAATAAAACTTGCCATGGTAAAGAGGGGGATGGAATAATGTCAAAATAAAGTCTTTCTTAAAGCACCATGTGGGTTTTTTTTTATTAAGGAGAACAGTTTTTAAAAGTCTGTTACCATGGTAGCAAAGCAGGCTGGCATGTCTGTAGTCAAAACCCCAAGTCTTGTTTGACTATGATTAAAGTAACAGTGGTATTTTAATTTGCTAGTCTTCAGAAGAAGGGTCTGTTTGATTGCACAGCAAACAGTATTGGGGACCTGATGTCTTTTGAAGCAGGGCCAGTGTTGTTAACACACTGTGGTTCTTCCGTTTCCCTGCATGGCTGCTCAAGGGAGGGCAGAGGACAGAGTAGGACTAATTCTTTTAATGGCAAACTCAAGATGAACAAGATCCTGTGCCCCTGATGCTGGAAGGGAGACTATAATTCTCAAGCTACTCTGCTGCTGTCATCTGTTGCTTTTTTGCGCTGTTTGTGTAAAAGACAGTTTTGTCAGGACCCCAGTAGCTTACACCCGAGCAGATTTTAAGGTTGAAGTGTAGAATCATGACAGTGATTCTAACTGTAGCCATTTAATAAAATTGTTGTAAAGACAGTGCAGGTGTTGCTTTGAGGAGAGGGAAAAAAGGGGGTTTTCAAACAAGTTCTCTAGTGCTCATCCAGGCACAGGATTACAGCATCACTTCATGCGCTCATCATATGCAAAATACAGGGCCATGAAAGTTATGTTTGACTTTTATTCTCTAACCAATGAAAAATGAAATGGAAACTACCAGCTTGTGGAGTATGAAGGATGGTAGAAGGAGAAGAAAGACCGTAATAGATATAAACTTCTGTCATAAAGATCTTAATACGGGCAGGACCAGGGGACTAGGTTTGGTCACTTGACAGGTCCTGTGAACCGTTACTGGGCGGGCTGTACAACCTGGTGGTAAAAATCAGCCTGAGGTTTGAGAAACATCTAATCTAGTGGTGGTGTACAGAGCTGGTGTGCCCTTTCAGTGTGTCACACCCCAGCTAAAATGAAACCTATTTCCATGGCTTCTCTGATCTGCTGCTCTGGCACAGGCTGGCTCTCACCTCTTCAGAGGAGGAGGGCCCCATAATCCTGCCTCCATAAACTTCTCCATAACATACTGTGGTTCATCAGATGTCCGTGTGCAGCCTTTCTCACAGTCCTGGTCTGGGCACATATGCTGGTTAACAGGAGCAGGAGGTAGTCAGGAACAGGTATGCACTTTGTAAACAAGTATAGTGCTGAGATCAGAAGTAGTGGCATTCACAAGAAGGAAATTTACTCTAGACAAAACAACCACCTGTCTGTTGGTATTTCCTGCTTCAGCTTCCTCATTGCCCTTGAACGAATCTCCAAAGTTAATTTTGCTGCTGTAAATCATGGACTCCCCTTTGCAGTCAGTTTTCTTCTTCATCGGCTGGTTAAACTGTATGCTCTGAAGAATACTTTGCTCTTTTACCAGTGCTTTAAGCTTTAGGCTTAACTTAATAGCCTCTCTTTTTCAAAAGATTGTACTAGCTTCTGGGTCTTTGTTCTCTTCTTAAGGAAGCAGTGATGTTGTGGGCCTTGCAGAAAGTTTGAAGAAAAATACCTCCTTAGACTCTGGCTGCCCCCTTCATCCCAACATACTCCTGTTTGATTAGGGTTTGCCTGTTAGTAAGAGTATGCTTTCATCCTTGTAGGACCCTGTCCTTCAGGATTTCTGCAGGTAGCTGATGGGAAAACGGGTGAATCAACATCCTGAAATCCAAGCTGAAGGGGAGAAATAGCCTCTTACATTGGAAAGAAGTTATAAACCAATGCATCTGTTGAGATACCTCCCTGCGTGTGTATCAAAAAAGGGCTGACAATAAATTAGTTCCAGACCAACATGAACTAGGGACATCTCAAGACCTTGCCCAGTGTGTATGTGTAACTATCTATCTCTCACCTGAAAAATCTGTAAACATTTATAGTAGGGATATGTGTACTACTGTATGCCTATGCATTTCTTCAAAAATGTGGAAGGTAGGATTGCTTTATCTTTCAGTTTTCTTTGTGCAGACTTTTGTTTCTACTCTTTAGAGTGAAACTGCTGTATATGGCTTTTAATACGTTGCCTAGATTAGTTTTAAAGGAGCTTAAAAGACAGTTCTCGCTGAGAATTAGCTTTCTTAAGAACATGCCTGATGTTGGCTTTGATGCTGTTTGTTACATTGATCCTATTATAGAGATAATCAGAGGGGGGGGGAAATTGGTACCCTTATCATTTAACATCATATAGGTTAGTCTTAATTAATTAGTAACTGGAATGAAGCTCTCGCAGTTTATCATAAGAGTAAGGTTTGAAAACCACAAGCTGAAGTGTTAGAAAAATATAAAGACATAACACTTCCTGTTCTAAGGAAAATATTTTACCTGTGCTTAGTTATTTCCTTGGAGTCACTGGAAAGTACAGCCCATCTGAAAATGATAATATTGACTGTTTTGGCACCAGACTTGTCTCAGATGCGCCTGCATGTGAGCAGGCTTGATTTTTGCTTCATATGATAGAGTGTTAGGCATGGGAAATGGATGTCACACTTACTATTAAACAGCTCGTGGAAGCTTTAGTACTTCAGTTTGTTTTGATCTCTGTTTACACTTTTTTTTTCCTTTCCTTTCCTTCTTTCTTTTTTTTTTTTTTTCTGCTATAAATCAGCAGCTTTCTTCCTGCACCGATCAACCTGCCGTGGAACCTCGCGTGCAGTGCCCTCCTTTCCAGTAAAGAGTCTAGACAGCAAATTCCCTGGTAGCGTATGCCATTTCGGATCGTTATGCCTTTTTGCTTTTTTGTGAAGGCTTTTTAGAAACTGCATTACCTCACCCGTCGGCCTGGAGATTGAGCAGCCAGCGCCGCTGATAGGGCTGCGGCACCCCGCGCCGAGCCAATGGAGAACTTCAGCTTCAAACTCTTAATGAGCAAAAGAGCAGCGTCTCATTTAGGGCTCGATAGTTAATGTGGGGTTTTTTTTAAGTGTTACTTCTGAAAGACAAGCCACTTAACAATTATGTGCCATATTGCTGACCAGTGAAGCTGAACAAATAGCTATTTACATTGACAGATCAGAGGAATGTGTAAGTGCATCGTGGTAACCTACATTTTCTGTGCCAAGAGATTTGCAGCTGACTGCCTGGGTGACTCACTCCTTGGATTAGGAGATGAGGTAATGCTTTTGAGATACAGGGTGATGTCATTCCTTTACCTGAGCTGCATGCCGATGCTAGTTGCTAGTACTTTCAAGGAAAGTCCCTTTGCTGCTTCTCGTGTACTAGAGAATAAACTGCATAACTCGGATAGGAGTTATTATTAATGTTCTTCTAAAGCCTCTGGCTAAACTGCTCTTTTAAAAGATGTCAGCACAAGTGGCCACAAATGCCTTTTGTTATGTGCGTATGTGGGAACCGGCAAGTATGCACATCTGCATACCTGCCCCATCCTTTAAATAAAGCTATTTTAATAAAAGGAGATCTTTGTGGTAATCCGGTGCAGTCCCTTGTCAGCACCATGTCATGTAATCCCATTTATAGGTATATTAAAAGGAGGTGATTTTTTTTTTCCTCTCTTCTGTTTCTGTTGTGAAATAGGACCTTTGTGATGGTTAGTAACTGAAATGTGTATCTTGCATTTACTCATGGTCAGTTTAACCCCATCTTCTTGTACTCTGGCATTGTCCTTCAGTGCAATAGCTCTTTCCGCTGTCTGCACTCCCTTTCCTGGCGTGTTCACCAACAGCAGTTGTGTTCTTCCTCAGCCTTTTTCTCCCAATGTCACTCAGGACGTGCTGCTCCCGTAGGTGCCCTCAAGGTTGGGAGCACAGGCAGGTGATCAGCAGAGCTGACTGAAACCATCTCATCAGATTATGGGGACTGAAGTTTTAACAGATGAGCAGGCAGTGCCCCACTGTCAGGATTTTGGAAGGTATACAAGCCATGACCTGATTTGACCCATATATAGAGAGTATACAAGTGCATGTTGCTGAGTGAGTTTCATGCGTGTTGGGAATTTGCGTGTGTGGTTCCCACAAATGGCCAGCGTTTTGCCTGTTGTTTGCTAGTGGAAAATGTCCTACTCAGGCCCTGAAGCTCTTGCTCCAGGACAAGGGAAACACTTAAGGTGAGGTGTGTCACGCTGTTCCCCAAGCTCGCAGAGTTCCCTGCCGAGAGCCTCCCTTGCTCAGCAGTGATTCCAAGGCAGTTTGCACCACTGCCTCTTCTCTTCCCACACTTGATGGGATGGTCTGCAGCCCTTTGAGCACAGCCCGTGACAAAGCCATAGCAGTTGTGGCTTCTAGCAAGCGTATCTGAAAGACTGAACTTGCAAGGGGCTGTCTCGCTGCCACTGGCACATGTCTAGTTTGACCATGGTGTATTAATTTAGCTGACTTATGGCCAGTAGAATTTCTTCAGGATCTGACTTGAAGTCAGCTGATGGCTGGGCTTGCTGGGCTTGGGCTCTGTGCTGAAACCCTGATACAGGAGATGGTTTGACTTTTGTATATTTGGAAAGCTGCTAATAAAAAGAACCTTTGCTGTATGGAATATCTCATATTGCATGGGCCTCCAAACTAGTTGCAGGTATGTGGACCACCTGCAGGAAGAAACGTTACAGACAATTTATTAATGCAAAGTAATAGCTGCGCAGGCTAAAAGTTGTCATCAAAATTATTATGTATTTCTGAAAGAATATATTGCAAAAACATTTTATAATCTGTGTTGAATGTTTTAGCAAGATACTCCAGCATGGTTACAGCTGCAACTTCGGCACGGGCATCTTTTGTTTTTAAAAAGGTATTTTCCAAAATCTGCATGCTTTTGTTTCTCAGGATCACAAGGCTGCTCTTGAATATGAACGTTTATGTAAACCTTATTTGTTTGCTTTGTTTTTCCACTGATCAGATGATTTTTACAAATGACCCCTCCCCACACAATTTTTTTTTCTTTTTTGTTGGTTTATTTCTGTAAGTGTATGTATAGAGCTGTGTGCACGTATTTTTCCTCCCCAGTGGTAGGTTGTAATGTGACATTTCTTGTGCATCACAGATGTTGTGCAGTGTCTCTTCCCGGATGTTTGGCCTTTTTTGCCATAAGGTACATACCTGGGGGGGGAAAGGACTTAGCTCATTTTGCTTTGTAAAGAACTTTGCAGCTACTCGCAGGGGTTTATTTTTATCATCTCTTCAATTACACATTGTGCTCCTGAGAGGAGGTTTTTTTAATTGTCAGTCATCATGAGGCTTTTCAAAGCCAGAAAGCATCAGTGTTGGATCCTTTAGGGATCTTAAATACAGTCACCAGCATTGTCAGGTAACTTGCCTGAATTTTCTCTTTGAATCAGGTGTGTCAAACAGTGTAAGAAGAGGTATTACTCATGACATACGCTCATTTACAAGATCTGTCTTTCCCTCCCTGTTTAGGTGAATCCCAACTTTGCTTAATGCTGTTTGCTCGTCTGTGACCCAGTTAGAGCAATAAAAAGTCTCATGTTAGAGAGAATTTTAATCATGCAGAAGATGTGGTTTCAGATCCTCACAGTGGTTCCAGAAATAATAACCAGAACCCTTCTGGATCTTTTGTATGGCTTCATAATATACATCTGTGCCTCGGAGTCTAAGCGGGAATATTTTGTCTGAAGTGACTAATATACATGTATTACAAGTAGTCTTTAAATCCTAACATGTAAGGTAGATGAATTTCTTGTAATTATGTTGTAGGATACTGCCCAAGTGGACAGAGGTTCTGAAAAAGTCTTAAAATCTTCCACGTTAATCCATATCCTCAAAAGCTAAGATTATGTGGATTACAGTTTCTCACTGTTCTTTATGGGCACAGCCACTGTGGCTCCACAGTATTAGTTATGGTCTATCATGCTGATAATGAGTTTCTTAATAAGTCCCTTAGTACTCATTGACAATGACTCATACTTCCGAACTAGGATCTCCTTGAAGATCTCAGTTTAATGGATGAAAGGCTGTGTCCTGGTGAAGACTTTTTTTTTTTTTTTGATGTGTTTAAGAAAAAGCCAGGCAAGTTTTAAAGGAACAGTATACTTAAATGTAAGAAATTCTGGTGAGGAGAAGTTAGGTTTAACTGTCTGGAAAGGCAAAGGTGAAATGTGAGCTCTGATCTCAATGATAATTGCTCTCTCTGCTTTACAGGAGGATAGGTATTCTGGAGTAGTCGTTAATTGTAAATGAGTTCGCATACAGCCTCAGCTTTTCTTTTAAAACTGAATTCAGTCTTCTGATTTAGAGAGAATGACTGATACTATGTTTAGCAGTAAACTAGCTCTGGAAAAAAAACCAACAATGAAGTAGAACTTAACCTACAACGCCACTGTCTTGAAACTATCACAAATAATCTGCAACACTTGCACTTTAATCAGTGACTGTCTCTTGAAGAATGCTTCTCCATGTATCATATTGTCTACAGTTTGGATTAATACTAACATATCAACTGATTGAGCTTGAAAATGTTTTGCTTAAAGTGGAAGAAGCGTTGCACAGTTAGTTTTTTAACTAGAATGGTGAAATACAGATTTGATTTGAATGCCTGAAACTTTTCTGTCTTCTGTATGACTTTGAAAAATTAGATGCTGGGGTATGAAACCATAAAATAGGACACTGGAATATAATGCACGGTACTTGCTTATACAGTGTTTCTTTTTCCATTTGTGATCTATGTGTTTTGATAAAATCATGGTTAAATGATAGCTAACCTTCAACTCTATTTTAGGTATTTGGAAATAAGATGATAATCCCTTCCTTGGATGGGGACCTTTTCCAGTGGGATCGGGATCGAGAGAGCATGGAAGCAGTTCCTTTCACAGTTGAATCTCTTCTGGAGTCATCTTACAAATTTGGCGAGGATGTTGTCCTAGTTGGAGGAAAGTCATTAACGACTTATGGGTTGAGCTCATACTCAGGGAAGGTAAGAACCTGAAAAGTTGCCTTGTGTATGTGTATTTCTGGCACTGTCTTGCAAATAGGTTACTTGTGAGACTTAAACTGCAGTGCAGCTCAAGCATACAACCACACAGCGCAAAAGAGGAGAGTCTGAGTTTCTTGGGCAACATATGCAGTGGACCTGGAGTAAGGCAAACGGCTGGTGCAGTTAGATGGTATGGCTGAGCCCCTCACTGCAGTCTCCTCCTGCCTGTGAGCTCCTGCTCTATCCCCTGTGCTGCCTTTAACACTTGTCGCACCCTTTGCTAAGCTGATTCAGTTTGCTAACCCAACAGAAAACTGTTCACTTTTTATTGGATTAGTTTTGTGCTGGGTTAGCTGTAGCCAGCTCAACAAGGGGTCGGGGACTGCCAGAGCCAGCACAAGGGAAGGCACAGGGGGGTTTGACCAGAGGTGAGTGAGGGGGGGGGGAAAGAGGGATGATCCCTTTCTACCAAGCTGGGAGAGGAGTTCAGCTTTATCACGTAGCTCTGCTTGAAGTAGACTTTGCTGTTCAGCTTCCTGCATATGAAAGAAGGCTTTAGGTGGCACACTTTTTTCACAACTCATTTCAGATTTTTCACAACTAATGAGGGATAACTTGTTGAAAACAAGGAAAACATTCAACATATACAAAAGTTTAAGACTTGTAATTGTTGTCAGTTTACTATCTCTTAGAAGAAGTTCTCCTTACATTTTAAAGTCATATGCAGAAGTTAAGTTGAAAACTACTAGCTATCTGACTAGTTCAGAAGGTACTTTTCTTCTGAAATCCATTGGTTAGGAGTTGTATATTTTGAAAAAGCACAGAAGAAAAAAGGTTAATAAAAATCACAGGAATTAATTGCATTATTCAAAGTCCTAAAATTGACATCCCTCTTCCCCTCTTTAATGTCAGATGTCATTAAAATGGCTGTAGATAGGTTGTCTAGTGAAGAACAGACATTTGCTAAATCAGAAACCTTGGTGTATTTTAAAACAAGTTTAAAAAAATAGTTTCAGTTTAAAAATTTTAAACTTCCAATGTTTTTTTTTTCTGCAAAATTGTTTTTTCATTCTGACCATACATTTTAATGTAGAACACTTCTATGGCATGGTGTAGAGTGATCACCAGTAATGAAGAGCATAGACCCAAAACAAAAGTTCATGAGATCATTTTGATTTCTTCATTGATAGCAGAGTGCGTTGTGCACCAACTGACTGCTCCTCCCCCAGTGTTCAGGAAGTGGAAATTTCAGTTTCTGCTTTGATTTCTGGTTTATGCTCACAGTAGCAAAAGTGCCTCATATAGGAAATAGTGCCTGACTCTTCCTCATTAAGAGTTTGGGCAGTCTGTTGTCTTTGGCAGTATGATGTCAATTCAGACTTCCTGAAAGTGTGTTCAACTCCCTTTTCAAAATACAATTGCCCATATAATCCAAATTCTGTTTGAGATTGGGACTGTTGGCAAAGTCTGTGTGATTGTGAGAGTTAAATAAGGTCTTCTTTCCCCTTTAATAGCTGACGAGGCAAAGTGGGAAGGCTCTGAGCTATTTTATATAGATCAATAGTACTTAATTTGAAGCTAATAGAGTTATGCTGAGACAAATATGGCATGAAAGCAGAATTATGCTGTGGATCTTGTAGTAATGTTCTTTTGATGACCACAAATAGTGGGAAAAGAGAGCACTAAGATTTCTTTCTGTTAGAGGTAGAAATATGTGCAAAATATAGTCAAAAGGTAGTCAAAGTAGCTCAGACTGTAGACTTACTATAATCTGTTGAAAATTCTATTTCTGAAAAGCCATTATCTCTTAAACCAGGCTTTTCAACATCCCTCAAGTCGAGCATCTAAAATCACAGAACTCCAAATCTCCTGCGAGCCAAAAATGTGTTGTAATGATTGTTAGCTTTGAATATTGCTGTTGATTACATTTGTTTGTCTTGAAGCTCTTCAAAACTTTGAAGCATGTGTGATTCTCTTGCTTTGTCCATTAGGTGAAGTACATCTGCTCAGCTATGGGCTGTCGCCGGTGGGATGACGATGAAACAGAACAGGAAGAGACACTCCTATTACACCGAACCCAGAAAACAGTCCGTGCTGTTGGACCACGCAGTGGCAATGAAAAGTAAGTGTAACAATTGTTCAGAAACAATCTGATAGAGATAAGTTCTTAATACATAATATTTTGAGGATTTTACCTTCTTCTTACGCTCATTAGACTAAGAATTGCATGAGGGAGTTGAGATTGTTAACCAGACTGTTGGCTAGGATCTAACCCCTTTGCCCTTCACTGCTTTTGAAAAATGTCTTGAACTTCAGTTTTATAGATGATTAGACAGAAAAGATTTAAACGTATTTATTCTGTCTAAACCAAATGAAAATTACTTTTCTTGTCCTTCCATACCTTGAAAGAGTTTGTCACTGCTCTACTGTACAAGGCAAGTGTCATTAATGTTTATTCCAACTGTTGGTTTTTGTACAAAAGGAGACAATTTAAAAGTCATCTTATGACTTACTGAGTTACTTTTAAGTTCTTTACCTACTCATGGTAACTGTCACTGTTTTTTTGGTTTTTTTTTTGACCTTGATATCTTAGCTTTCATTTTAAGTTGATTTTATATTGTCTTCAGTCTTATTTTTTTAAAAGCCCCACTCTTAAATCTACTTTGTTCGTTTCATAACAAGGTGATCTTTTTTTTTAACAAGCTGTAGAAACTGGGTCAGTGTGGGACTTTGCTAATGCTGTCATGTTGGTGTTTTAATACATCAAGATTTCTGTAAAAGTACAGACATGCATTCCACAAAAAAACCGAACAAACAAAAAAACCCCAACGAACCAAACAAAACACTTCATAAAGCGCAGGTTCAAAAGACTGGTTGCCATACACAGATACAGTAACTGCCCAACAGTTTAGTGGAGAACTAGTCATTCCCTCTTCCTCTGCTCCCTCTTCTGTTTGCAGCAGGATTGACAGTTTATGCATCTGTAGTGTATCAGAGAGAACCTAACTAGAACTCGAATAGATGCTAATCAGAAGACTTTAAAGGTCAGAAGACTTTAAAAAGAAACCTTGGATTCTGTGGTTCTTGGAGACTGGTATTGGCAGGGAGAGCTGTGTCATAAGAACATGCTTTTTCCTTTGTACATCTTTCAAAAGCATAGCATGACCATCTTGTGCACCTGAATCCTCCTGTCTTTGTTGTCAGAAACAGAGGTGTTTTCCTGATGGCACAGTATTGTTGCTACGGAGTTTACAAGATAGCTCTGTATTTTTAATCCAGAGAAAGAAAAGCTTTTAATAAATCAACTGAATTTATAAAATACACCAAACTTTTACCATAGGGGTGTAAATTCTTTAAGGAGACAGTTTTGGCTCCTGGTTGATTCCAGACTGGCCCTCAGAAACTTTGGGTACAAGAAATATATTCCCCCTTCCTTGCTGTTCAAGACACAAACATGGCATCCTTTCTGCTCTGTATCTTCCTTACAGCATTGGGCTGTATCATGGAAATAAGAGAAGAATTATTCTTTCTCTTTCTGAAAATAATTTTCAGTTTCTGCCCTAATTTGTTGCTTTACAAAAATTAAAGAGTTTTTCACTGCAAGCAGGTCTGTTGTCTTTTTTTACTGATAACCTGTGGGACATGAGCAGTGCTGGTTTCATGAAGTACTTGTCAAAGAGATTCTACATTAGCTTGTGTGGGGGATTTAAACAAAAAAATAGCATTGTCCCTCTCCCCGCTTGAAAAACCTGATGTTGCAAATTAAATTCCTCTTTACTAATGAAGAGAAATATGTCTTGTATAGAGTGCCGCTTCCTAAATGCGTTGTACTTGTTGCTTTCATCATCTATGAAACATTTTTGTACCTAAAGAGACCCAGCTGTACTACTTGATGATTTTAGTTGCCCTCTCCATATACTAAGCCTTTAATGCCATTAGCCCTACTTCACCAGCTGTTTTATCAACTTGCCCATCATGTTGGATGAGATTTCTCAGCTGGTTTGGTTTGTATTCTGGATTAGCGCTCCCCCTCCTGGTACAGTTGTGTTCATCTGACAATCTGAGAGTTTACTGGGAAAATACGGGCCAAATGTAGGTAATTCCATTTAAGAATCTTCTGTATGGAGGATTTGGGATTTCCTTGGAATATATAAGTTGTTTCTACAAAGTTTTGCTCTTTCTCTTAAAGGTGGAATTTCAGCGTTGGTCACTTTGAGCTGCGCTATGTTCCAGATATTGAAACTAGAGCGGGATATATTGAGAGCAATTTTAAATCAAATATGAACAAAGAAGAAACAAAAATTATTTCAGATGTGGATGAGCAGGAAGCTATGATGAAAGATACAGTGATAAAGGTCTCAGTAGCTGACTGGAAGGTGATGGCTTTTAACAAACGAGGAGGACATCTGGAATGGGAATACCAGGTAGGGGAAATGACAGAATATTAAATGTTACAAAAGTAGAAGTTTTGCAGCATCATAGATGTCTTTTGTCTTGGGTTTCAGGTGCTGTCTTTGTAAAGAAGCACACATCTGCTTGTAATTTTTTAATTGAAGTTCTGACTTTGAGCTGCTACATCTGTGACAAAAACTAAAACAAGGAATTTAAGCACATTGTTTAGCATTATTCTTATATAACATTTAGTTATTACAACATTAACTTTCCAGTTACCTCTCTCTTCTCCAGTTTTGCACTCCAATTGCTTCTGCGTGGCTGGTTAAGGATGGCAAAGTAATTCCAATCAGTCTGTTTGATGACACAAGTTACACTGCAAACAATGAAGTATTGGAAGATGAAGAAGATCTTGTGGAAGCTGCCAGAGGAGCCACAGAATCCAGCGTCTACCTGGGTGAGACACCGACTGCAGCATTTTCTGTAGTAAACGTTACTCTTTTCTCTGAGGTTGTAGTAAAGCAGATCTTTCTGTACTGGTAGTTTACAGTTAAGAGGACCTGTAACACATCCAGTCTGATATTCTGCATAATCAAGGCTGTTAAATTTAACCCACATTGCTTTATAAAGCCCCAAAATTGAGGCTTCACTAACATATTTATCCCTGAAAGACTATCAAAAGGTAGAGATGTGTTCTCATCTCTTCCTAGCCTGCTCAGATCATCTTTACTGTTGCCCTTCAAAGTCAGAGTTCTGTGTACCCATCTTAGAAATTATGACAATTACAGAAGGTACAGTGTACCTTTGGCTGCAGCAGAGTTAATATCTATGACTGTTTAGCCTAGCCAGTGATAGGCAAAAGATGGAAAATTTTTTCTTTGGTCATTTTTCAAAACCAAAACAGTTCAAAACCATAAATCTTTTCTATTGTGATTCTGAGATGTTCACTGCTTTGTTATTTCAGTACATTGGAGATGATTGAAGGTCTTGAAACTTTCAAAGATAGATTTATAGCTAACAAGGCAGTCTCATTGCTTGGTAAGCAAAAAGCAGTATCTCCATCCAGCCTGCTAA
Source organism: Charadrius vociferus (assembly GCF_000708025.1). Taxonomy (NCBI): domain Eukaryota; kingdom Metazoa; phylum Chordata; class Aves; order Charadriiformes; family Charadriidae; genus Charadrius; species Charadrius vociferus. The sequence goes on from NW_009647828.1 coordinate 4,277,231, forward strand.
TTTGTCACATTCACTTTTTCCTCTACACTGATTACAGTAACTTAACTGAAATGTCTTCATGGTAAGGTTTTGTGACGAAGATTTTGTCCAGCTGTCAGAATTCATTTGATGTAGTTTGTGACAATTTGAAATGGTGTGGCCCCAGGTCCTTCTTCCTCTCAGCTGTCTGTCTGTCTCTGGGAGGTAAACATGCTTTGGTTTTCGAAGACTTTGTTTGTCTTAGCCTTTTTCTATAAGTTTTTACACAGTGTAGCTTTCCTGTTAGTGCTTACACAGTTAAAGGAACACTTAGGAAGAAGCCAGATTGTTCCAGCCTTCCTGGTAATAGCTGTTGAGGAGTAACCTGTACCAGCATTAACAAGGGTAGGATGTTTGAAAGAAGTCTTACCTGTGCAAAGCCCAAGCTGCTTTATAGCTCTTAAAAATTGCTGACATTTTTCTGTAGCAACAGCTCTCCAATGGTGAAAATGAGATGACCTGATCTCTTGCTTTCTAGAACAGACGGAACATATTGCGTGAATTCATCCAACCTAGCAATCAGTCAGTATCTCAGATTCTCAGAACATAAAGAAGTATTTTCAAAAATGTTTTTAACCACATATTTCAACTGGGCAGTTTTATTCTGGGGGTGAAGAGAACTCAATCTTAAGACTAATATGCTGTCGGGTTTATTACTTAGGTATGTACAGGGGCCAGTTGTATCTTCAGTCATCAGTCAGAATTTCTGAGAAATTTCCAACCAACCCAAAGGCTCTGGAATCCAGGAATGATAATGCAATTATTCCTCTTCCCAAAATCAAATGGAAACCTTTAATCCGTAAGTAACAATTCAGAGTTTCATTTACTGTCTTAGCTCTGAAAAGACAGGACATCTTTCTGATTTCCAGTACGTTTCAAACTAGTCTAATGTTTCTAGCTGTAAATCAGTTCAGGACCTATCTCTGTGCTTTATAAATCGTTTATTTTTTTCTAATTAAATGTTTGATGTCTGCTTTCCTTTAGTATGAATTTGACAGGGTCTTTTTTAATAATGAAATGTTGGGTCTTCTAAATCAAATTTTGCAACAAAAAGACGGAGAAGTTTTTTTGCGGTGGTGTAACTATGAGTGAATTGACATGTCCAAAACTAGTATTTTGGCAAGGGGGAGAGGTGCTAAGTAACTGTTAACTTAAAATACTCTTTTTAATGCTTCCTTGCATTTATTTTGGTTCTCATGGTCTGGACCAAAAGACATTTTCTAAAATTATGCAATTGGAGTTCTCATTAAATTAATAAAAGAACAGAATCTTTACAACAGTCAGCTCAGAAAATCATGTCTTTCCTATGTTTAGATTCTCCTTCCAGGACTCCAGTGTTGGTGGGGTCTGATGAGTTTGATAAGTGTCTCAGCAATGACAAGTATTCTCATGAAGAGTACAGTAATGGAGCACTTTCAGTTCTGCAGTATCCATATGGTAGGTGGAAGTTCCAAATTTTCAAATACTTAAAATAGCCAGATTTACCCATTTATTATCTGTGAAATTCAATAAAGGGCTATTTGTTTGATGTTAAATACATGTGTGGTTTTTTTAACATTTCATGAGCTAGAAAATTATTGCCCAAACTAGGATTTTTGAGTTGTGGTGTATGTACAGTTAGTGCCACACAAAGCACTTCAGAGTGCCAGAAATTGCTACTGTAGAGGTATTGAGTGTACTGCCACTGATAGTTGATCTGAGTGGAAAAAGCCTATGAATTATTTTTTTCAGAATTTGCTAACGGTGCTAGAGACAGCCTGGCGGTATAAAGTTTTCCATATGGAAGATATTCTGGTTTAAAGCTGTCAGCGGTCAGGCCTTCTGAAGTGGTGAACTTTGATGGGAGACCTAGTTGCTGTGGAGTCCACAACCTTGATTAACCGATTTTTAAATGGCACATAAGTAAATTCATGGGGCATGCAAACAAAAATACCCTGTGTCTGTTGAGGAAACCTATTAATGAGAAGGCAAAATTGTTTTGTAGTTATCTACATGCCCTCTTTGTCTTTTCTACACAGATAATGGTTATTACTTACCCTACTACAAGAGAGAGAGAAATAAACGTAGCACTCAGATCACTGTTAGATTTTTTGATGAGACGAATTACAAGAACATTCGCAAAAAAGATCCTGTTCTTCTGCTTCACTGGTGGAAGGAAATTGTTGGCACTATTATATTTTGCATTGTGGCCACAACTTTTATCGTACGCAAACTTTTCCATCCCCATCCTTACAGCAGAGTAAGTATTTTTTTCTGAATCCTAAATACAGAAGGTATTATTCTAGCCTTTTCTTTCTTTTTTGAGTCTGCAATGAGTGGTATTTATAAGTTAATAACTAATGAGATAACAAAATGAGAAGCCTAAATTTATTGTTTAATCTATCTGTGAAGACTGTCAGCTGCCATATACAACTTGCTTAACTGCTTCAACAAGCAGATTAGACTGCTTTGACCATATCTGAGGTCTTTGGAGATATTTACACTGAAATTATTTAATGCCATATCTAGGGGTACAAACTGATCTGAGGTACTTAAGGAGTCAAATTTGTTTGTTTGTTTTTTGTTGTTTTGTTTTGGTAACCCTTGTTAGCTGCGGAAGGAATCGGAAACACAGTGTCAGACTGATAGTAAATATGAGCCCACTTGTGGAGATGTTAAAGACAGCAGCTGGACTGATGTCAAGAACTCTGGATACGTGTCAAGGTGAGCTCAGTTCTACACAACACGTACAGTTTTTTAGTCAGTGTGACAACTAATGCTATCTGGAGGAAATAGTAGGTGTTCACTTGTTCTTACCTACCTTAATCCTAGTCCTCTGACTTTGCGGGATAATGGGCAACTGGCACAAAGAAGCCTGTCACCCCATTACCAATGTGAGATTGCAGTTATGATTAGTCCAGGCAATCCCGGAGAGTCTACAGGATACCTGTGATTAGGAATGTTGTGCTCGTATTTCCTCCTGATGTGTGAAATGAAAGATTGATTCTTGAAGGCCTTAATCAGTGTTTACTCCCTCTGTTTCTGTGCTTATGGATTAAAGCAGAGAAAGGCAATTGTAGATGGAAATAGATGATGTTTTATATATTCTGCAGAATAACCAGACCATATTTGGAACAAACCTTTGTTGCTGTTATGAAGGAGTTGGTTACGACAGAAGGGTGTATAGGGGCATGTCATGATACTGTGGAGAAAATGTGACCGTTTCCTCTACATTTGTAACTTGCTGAAAGTAAGAATGGGAGGATTTAAAATGAGGAAAAATAAGAAAGGTAGTAAGAATTAAGAACAGTGATGTTTCAGAAGGGATGCTTAGAAAGACTAGTTGCAGAAATAGTTATTTTAGGTGGGGCTAAAGGCAAATTATGATTTAGAAAATACTTGGCTGTCACCACCGAATTCAGGCATGAAAACTTAGCTACATACTTATGATCCAGTAAGCATGCAACCTGATATTCTGAAAAACTTCTTCAGTTTGTCATGTGCATGCATAATGGATCTTGCTGGGTTGTGATAGACGCCGAATAAACGCATAATCGGCAACTGTCCATTTTATAAATAGGTAACCATCTGATTGCCTCAGTGGGTGAGCAGGGAGAAAAGATAAGAAATGTGTCAAGTGATTCAACATGTTTTGCCTGCAGAGAAATATTTAACTTAGTCAGAAATGACTGCATTTTTCTCTCTATATTAATACATTGTTCTCCTCTATCCTCCCTCCATTCTTCTGTCCCTTCCTCACACCTTTCTCCTCCAAGATACCTGACAGATTTTGAACCAATTCAGTGTCTGGGTCGTGGAGGTTTTGGAGTAGTTTTTGAAGCCAGAAATAAAGTGGACGACTGCAACTATGCTATCAAAAGGATCCGTTTACCTAACAGGTAATGAATGAGTTTATTGAGATGTAGAAGTAATGAATGAATGGTGGGATCCCATCCTACACTGAACCATCTGTTCCTGAACTGATTTCCCAGATACTACATTAGGATGAATGACATACTTTTTAATGGGGGGGCTGACTTAGTTTTGGCATTGAGAATTGGCATATGTAATCACAGCGGAAGGGTGACCTGCTTGGCTAAAATACTTGCATAGCAGGACCCTTGTGAAGATGCTGCGGCTACATGGAAACTCCTTTGATTTCCTTGATGAATAGAGCCTTTGATAACAGGACCAGTTACTTGTAGCACTGTTAATTTGCTTCTCTCCTTCCTCTCCTTACCTTCCCTACTCCACCTCTTCTTTTTTCTCTCCCTCACCAGCTTTTCTGACTCCATTTGTTTCATTTTCTGGTCCCACAACCCCTACCTTTTCTTTCAGTCATAGGTGGTCAAGCCTTGCTGCTGAATTACCCTACACAGAGCTTGCAGCAGTTCCTTTTAGTGGGAGATGGGAGACACTGCTTCTGGAAATCTCAAGTTAGAACAGCAACAGGCAGGCCAGTAGAGGGAGGGGGTAAAGCTATGAAATCTAGAATTACTATTTTTTTTGAATGTGTTAAATAAGCGTGACTATTTAAGATTAAAGGTTTTGTTCAGAAGGTAGCCTAAATTCTTCTTTTCCGACAATATTCTAACCCATTAAATAAAACCACCTGACTTAACTTGGTCCAGTTACAGTCTTATGAAGAGAGAGTATTTACTTTGATAAGATAGCAGTCTACCTGCTTTCCTGTCCATAGAACGGAGATAGTCTTTACGCAGTCTCCTTATATTATGCCAACTAAAAAAGAAATAATAAAGTATTACTGTCATCTTTTGTGTCAGTGTCTTCTACATCCCTGTAGAATATTGCTGTTTAGTGGTCTCTTTTCTGTCCCTGTAAACAGTTGAGAACAAGGTGAACCTTTTCTTCCCAGTTTTGCTGGCTGTAATTATTTGAAAAGGGATGACTAAATACTTAGCTGTTATGAGCACATACTGCTCCTCCACACTTCTAACCTAAAGGAGTTACTCTGGGGAATTTAAGATACATCTGTCTTTTGGTGTGAAGAGAGTACAACTGGCCTGGTTTATACTGGGCTAGCTTTGATTAAAATCCTTTGCAGAAATTTCTCTACTGTGCTGTTGCTTTATGTGACCATGTCTCTGTTGTTCTCACCCCAAATTGTAGGGAGCTGGCTCGTGAAAAGGTGATGCGGGAAGTCAAGGCATTAGCTAAACTTGAGCATCCGGGTATTGTTCGGTATTTCAACGCGTGGCTGGAAGCTCCACCTGAGAGATGGCAGGAAAAGATGGATGAACAGTGGTTAAAAGATGAAAGGTAACTTGTGAGTTTAACAATTGAATTTGAAATTGTACATCAACAGAAATGGAGACCTGATAGATGATCCAGGAGATGGAGAGTCTGTGTAGGAAAGAGATGGTTATTAACTTAGCCTGTCAACTTTTCAATTGAACAAGGTACAAATATATCACAGTTGTGCGCACCATCTCTCAATTTTGGGGTTCTCTGTTGTGTTAAGGTCCTCCTTTCAGCTTAGGGATCATCTTGTGGTTCTTAATTTAACTTCTGTAATTGAATCTTTGGGTGGTTGGAACATTGCTACTGGGATTCAATTTTGAACTTTGGCATCTCTGTCCTCTTTGTTCCTTTCCACTGCTTTCCTCCTCTTTGTTGTCTTGGTTTACGTGGAACTGATTCAGTACTCCACTGCTTCAAGAATTTATTTCAGCACCAATATATGAGGGATAATCAGAGTGATGATTTCTAGAGTTCAGTAGAAGTAGGTTAAAAATGGAAAATTAGATAAAGGAGTAAGAGGATGTTAAGAGAAAGGAAAAAGTGGGTGTATGTTATTTAAAGAATGAGGCCTAATACAAGACTATTGAGTGGTCTCATAATAACATCTTAACATGCCTAACAATTTTTAGAATATAGCGACCTTTATATTTCAGGCATCAAATGAACGTTTTCACAGCTGTAATTCTTCCAAGGCACTTTAAATAGTCATTGCAATGCGTGTTCTAAAGGACTGAACTTTTTCAAGCTGAAGATGAGCCTGATTGCACATTGGAAATCCAGGCAGTAGAGCTTGGTAATTTTTCCTTTATCAGCACTCTTGTCTCAATGAGAGAACATTATCCTCATTAAAAAAAAACAAAACACGGATGCTAAATCCTGGTTGTTAGTGATTCCCACACTTGGGTAGTCATTTACCGTTATGATATGACACTTCTCAGAGACAGCAGTTGTTAAAACCCGGGCTTCTGAAAATGCATTTCTAGTGGAATGAAGTTCTGTGGTATTAATTTCCCAATTTTGTTCTTCTAGCACTGATTGGCCACTCAGTTCTCCCAGTCCAATGGACGTCCCATCATTTAAGATCAGAACAGAGCCATTCTCTACAAAGGAGCACATTGAAGTCACTTCATCAGAGAGGATAAGGTCTGTGGGAATACCCTGTGGTCAGTCCGATTCATCTGGAAGCCAGTTTTCTCCTCTGGAATTTTCTGCCACAGACAACAGAGACTTACACCAGTCAGAAGATCCACTATTAAACCTTCAGGACAGTGTCCTTACTGGCTGTGATGTAGAAGACAGTACTATCAACAATAACAAGCTGGGTCACTCCTTGGAAATTTGTTCTTCACCTGTTGCTGTTGTACATCTGAGGGAAGGGACCTCCTCTTCTATTGTGTTTGAGGATTCTGGTTGTGGAAATGCTTCTAGTAAGGAAGATAAAGTTGATGTTTCGCGTGATGAGAGCCTTCCTGAGGATAAGGCGAAAAGTACAAAGGAATCTGATAACAAGAAACCTGCTTCAGGAAGTCCCCTCTCTGTTTCTCCTCCAAGGCCAACAAGTTTAAGCCTGGACCTTTCTAAAAATATTGCAGAAAAAGTCAAGCCCACCTCCCCAAAGGTGTATCTTTACATCCAAATGCAACTCTGCCGGAAAGAGAATCTTAAAGACTGGATGAGCAGAAGATGCATGATAGAGGAGAGGGAAAGGACAGAGTGTCTGCAGATATTTCTGCAGATAGCTGAAGCGGTTGACTTTCTGCATAGCAAAGGATTAATGCACAGGGATCTCAAGGTTTGTATTCATAGGTTACTGCAGGAATTGTTGGTTTTTTAAATTTATTTAAAAGTTTACAGTTTATTTAGAAGTTTACAAATTCTGGTTGTAACTGGCTTATTGGCACGGTCATCACTGAATGTCTGAAGTTTACAAATTCTGGTTGTAACTGGTTATCTCACTGGCTGTGTCCTATACACAAATGTTTTCTGGTTTAGTACTGTGAGATTATCTTTGGAGCTATCATAACTTGAATGATCTGTGCCCAAAGTATCATACAGAAGTCTCCGGTGCTGTGAAATTCCTGAAGCACGTGGGCTGACTCAAATGGCATCACAGGGTAGCTGTCCCTCCACTTCATTACAAACTTGAGCGTAGGCAGTTCCAAATTTGACTGCTCCTAATACAGCAGTGCCAGGCTGTTCAGCTCAGTGTCAAGTTCTCCTTTAAACTGACAGATCATGAGTGTGTGGATACAGGTAAAATTTTTTGTATGTGGGAGTAATATGGCATTGGAGACAAGTCCTGCTAAAATAGTTGACTCTTATCAGTGACCTCAGCATAGGTGTTACAAAAGCTGAGTTAGTGTCTGTACAATAATATGGAGGTGCGGTGCTCCAGGAAATAAACATTAATCATTCTTTAATGCAATTAAAGTTTGTATCACAGCAAGACTTCTTGTAGCTGGCACAGATCACCTGCATTTGTTCTACGGCATTTCTAATTCAGATTCTTTTATACAGGCTTTTTCATTACTGGGCTGTGTGGCAAAGAACACTATTTTGGATCATGTTGTACTGTTTAAAGTGAAGCAAATAATTGGCAATGTTAGGTTTACAGTTGGACTTGATGATCTTGATGGTCTTTTCTAACCTAAATCGTTCTATGATTCTAATTCTGTTATCTTCCTCCTTCTGTCTGTAGCAATAATGCTCTTAACCAGCAGTGTTACTCTTAGTTAGAGAAAGTGAAAATTAAGCATTGCTCCTCTAGGACTGGAATGTAAACTGCCTGGAGTTAAATTTTGAGTCAGTGCCAACTATCATAATGCAGATTTCTGAAGAATTCATACATAATGCATAATGCAGATTTCTGAAGAATTCATAATCTTTTTAATGTCTGATAACATACAGCCAGTTAAGATCAGGAAGGGTGTTTTTCACCTCTGGCATTTAATGTACCTGAAGTCAGGAGTAACTTTTTGTACCTCTTCTTTCATTTTGCTTCTGATCTTACTTTAGTGCCTAATCTTGCTGGAACTTCTAGCATGTGGAAGTGTCCGTATGTGTTACCAAATACCATAATTTAATTAAAGAGCCCAGCTGAAGTTAGTTTTACTGTTATAAACTCTGAGAAATTGATTGCTTTTGCCAAATCGTGGAGAGGCAGTTCCTGTTTCTCTTCACTTATTTGAGGAGGCATTAATACCTACCTCAGTGGAGTAAGTATTGAAATGATTATAACCGTTGTTGTAGCTTCTCAGGTGGTAATCATTTGGTATAAATAGAAACAAAAGAAGAAAAATGTCATCTCAGGTGTGGCAGTAAAAGGGGATTCAAATTCAGTAACACTGAAAGGATATGTCAAAGTTAGAAAAAATCACAAACCCTTCCAAGTATTTTCTTTCCCCATCAGCATTAAGTAATTGCCTTGAATCCATTATCTGAAAAATCTTTAGTGCTTGAGAAACTGACCAGAAAAGTAATTAAATCCCTGTATTAATATGTTGCTAGACTTGTTAATTAACAACCTTTCTTAACAGTACTGATGGTTGTGACATTCTGCAGTCTTTACTGAGATCACTGTTCACTAAAGCTTATGCAGATCTTCACTTAAGAGCTTTGTTAGTCTTAATCAGCAGTTGTGTAGCATTTTGTTGGGAACATCTTAAGTTCAATATTCGCAGCAATTAGAACAAGAGATTTTATTTTGTTTACTTGGTATAAGCCTTAAAGAGGCTCTCCCTGAAAGAAAAACTTCCTGCTTCAGAAAACTTCCCATGTGCGTATAGATATTATTCTTGGATCCTGGAGGTTTATTTGTCTGTTATGTGTTAAATTGGGCAAAACAACAGGCAGTACATTTTTTTTTTGTAGTTTTAAGAAGCTCCTAGGAACATATCTCACCTAATTTTCTAATTTGGCCAAGAGATTGGTCATGCAGCCCTAAATTTGTGCCAGCACTATTAAGCAAATATCCTGTAAAGCTGTTTTGTCTTTACTAGAGGCAGAGCTAGCTGATAGCAGTGGCAAGTTCTTGCTCCCATTGGCACCAAAAAAATCTCATTGACCTATGTGAAAATAAATTTGTATGCATGCGTATTAAAAGATTCAAGGAGATCTTTTAAATATTCAAATTAACAGTGTACATTGAGATACATTAATTAGGCTCCTACTAATCAGAGATACCCCAATGACAAGATGGCAGGAATTTAGGTAGGCAAGTGCATAGGTCACAGTTCAAATTCTTTTGAAGAAAATGAAGTACGAGAACAGAAGTCTGTGTTGCAAGTGAATTTACTCTTATTCCCAGGATAAGCTGTTGGTCATGTTTGACAGCTCAAAAGAAATTGAGTTTCATAGAACTGCAAGAACAGTCTTAGCTATGTTTTGCAGCGTTAAGTGAATTAAACAGTAGTCTTCCAGATATGTGAGTAGCTTATTTGTATCTGTGAAAAAATGGGAATTCTTATTCTGACTGAAGAATTTGGAGAGAAATTTCTTTGTGCAAGTGGCAAGATAAATAGAGCGTGGTTGTATTCTTCTGATACAAATCAAAATTGTGTGCCTTAGACTTCCTATTTGCAAATGTGGTCTTGATGGCTTATCTTTGCTGGCAGTTTGCGATAGCAGAGAGTCCATTCTTAATTTGTATAAACTATATGCTGGCCTGTTCACAGTCTGTTTTCAGCCAGAGAAGTACAAGAAATAAAACTTTGTTAGGAGTTTTGCTCTGTGAAGCAAGACAGATTGTGTTGACTTCTTGTGCGTTTGTGGGAGGAAGAAGAGGGGAATGGTTGTGGGAGAAAGAAGAGGGGAATGGAGATCAAGGCAATGGGACACAAATCCCTAATGGAGATATCTGTGCCATTAGCATTAAAATTCTGGTACAAAGATTTTTGACAATGTGGGTGTGCAGTCAGAGGATGGGTGCTGTATAAATGCTTCAGAGAGAGCCTGGAGACGCTATGGGTTTACAGGGTAGTAGCTTTTGTGTACTAAAAGAGCTGTGACTGCAAAGGGCATGACATTCGTTACAGGAAAATAATAGTAAGAGATAAGACCTGTCTCACAAGGTAGCTTTAGAGGTGGGATGTGGGCACTGTGGAACTAACAAGTTATGTCTAACTATTTCTGTAGTGCTTATCTCAGAGCTGTTCATTGCTTAAAAGAAACAAGGCGGCTTTTTTCTCTCTTGCTTCTCTCTTGCACAGAGTGGGTTTGTCTTTAACTGAGGAAGTCAGATGGACTTTGAAATAGGTCAGCTTTGTAGTTCTTTAATCTTGTGGAAAAATATTGCTGTGTATTTCTCTGCCTCCTCCTGTTCCAGGGTTTATGTCAACAAAGCAAGGACCATGTTCTCCCAGCCTTGAAAGTCCGGCAGCTCTGAGAGGAGCTTGCCCAGCACCACCTGCCTCTTTACCACACCTTGGCCTTTTCCCCAGAAGTAATCCTGCTGCTTCTTCCCCCTTGCAGAAGCAGTCTGTTCTTTCCCCAGAAATTTGTGTGTCTGTCTTTATTGGTAACCAAGGTGGAGCAGTCATGTTTCAAAGAAATAATCGTTCATTTGGCGTGTGCTATTCTATCAGCCACAGTCCAAGTTTCTTGAGAAACCATCTGAGATATGTACCATTAGCAAGGGGGCATCTCAGTTCCAGTCCCCTTTATCAATAGGTTAAGCCACAGATGCTGGTACCTGGCAAACAAGCTAAAGGAGACTCAAGCCAGATCATCACTGTTGCTGCTTTTGTGAATTGCAAAGTTCTTAAGCTTCCAGAAAAAATATTTTTTTAAATTGTTACAAACAGCTGTTCCCACAGTTAACCTGCACAGTACCAACTGCAAAGTAGACCTTGTTCCCACGCCTCCAGTGTATCTATAATTTAACATTAAGATGACGTGCTACATGCTGGTTAATAATATTGTGAACAAGTTTAACACTTGGAGATTAGATTAAAAGAGACTAAGAGTCAAAACTCCATCATCTGGTGTGAATTTGCCGTGTGATGGAGAGCTGGACAACTTACCTGTTCTGTTCCCACAGCTGTTGATTTTTGTGTATGTCACTCAGCAGACCTGTGTAGTGTTAATAAACTACTACTGGAAGACAAGAAATGAGCAGTCTGAGTTTCAGGAAAGGAGGCTATTTAATGCAGGAGTAATTCCTTTTTCCCTAACAGCTAAGATTCTTAGCTGGTTCTGCTAAGGTGATGTTTAACGACCCTTTTTAGCCTTGACAGCATGGCTTATCTGAGTTAAAGTGAAGTGTTGTATCTGCTGAAACACAGATGCTTGTTTATTATTTACTTTTTTTTTCTTTTCACCTGTTTGTTTTCTTAGCCTTCCAATATATTTTTCACAATGGATGACATAGTAAAGGTTGGGGATTTTGGACTGGTAACTGCTATGGACCAAGATGAGGAGGAAGAATCAGTACTTACCCCAATGCCAGCTTATGCCAGGCACACAGGACAAGTAGGGACCAAACTCTACATGAGCCCAGAACAGGTTTGTGTTTCTTTAAAGCTATATCTGTCAGTACCTGGAAAACACCTGAATTCCCAGGAGCTCAAAGATCAGGCACGCTTTCTAGTAAATTGTTGCAATCAAGTTACTTAAATTCTTTCTCATCAAAGTAGAGTTTTGAGCTAAATTGAATTTCAAAATTATATTTCAGTATATCTGTTTAATATAGCAAAAAAGTGGCTAATGATTTGTACTTAGATGCATTCGTTGATCTTGCTTTTAATGTAGTAGAAAGATAACTGCATAATATTCAAGTTAATTGAGCAAGGACATACTATTGTGTCTGAGGTTTAAGTTGAAACATTTCACATTACAGCTGGGTCTGCAGAGAGGAGCTGATGATCAGGACCTTGCTCACCCATGCTTATTTTGCCCATGTGCCTGTCCTGTAGTTTTCAGCTCTGCACAGGGCTAATCGCTTCCATATGTTGACTTGAAAGGGGGTTGTTTATGTTGTGCATAATTACATACAGTGAATAGCTTGATTGACTTAACCCTAATTTTGAACTTTCAGATCTGTGGAAACACCTATTCGCACAAAGTGGATATCTTTTCTTTGGGACTGATTCTCTTTGAGCTGCTTTACCCTTTCAGCACACAGATGGAGAGGGTCAGGGTATGTATGGTATTGGATTATCCTGAGTTTAATCATTTGTTTAAAATAGCTATTCGCTTGGTGAAACATTTGCAAGAGGTTCTTTTCAGTTTTGAAAAAGCATTGCAATTAGGAACACAACTTCTTTATCAGCCTTGTACAGACCCCCTGAATCACTGAAAATAAATTGCAGTCTTCCTAGTGTTTGCAGTTGAATTGAGGACTTAATTTCTTTACAAAGCTCTTCTGTTGTCAAGCCAAGTAAGAGAAACTATTGAACTAGGATATCCAAGAACTCAAGCAACAAATATAGCTTGTGACTTTAAGCCTGCCAGCTTGTTTTTCATTCAAGAATTGGAACCGTGGTGTGCATTTTTATCATTTCTTCCTTTGTTTGCTTCTGCAGCGCTTTTTCACCCAAAGCACTTACTGAAAAATTGCTGTTCCTTTTCCTATAGTTAAGTCTTAGCTGTGAATCTCACTCAGCTTCAAGTACAATCTTCCCAGTAATTGATGACTTTCATTACATCAGCTGTGGATTTTGGAGGTTTGATGGTGTATAATAACTCTTTCTTGCTGTTAAAATGCCTGTGAGATCCATCTTGCTCAGGAACAAGCTCATAGAGAACAGGGGCTATGGCCAGAAAGGTTTTTCCTCTTGTATATGATGACCAGTAACCTATGCAGGAAAGAAGGAGTCATTATAACCTGTATTTAACATTTATGTGTTTGGGGTATTTAAAGTCTCATGTGAAGATGGATTTTTTTTTTTTTTTTTTTAGCAGAGGTGTAAGAATCAGCTTGAACCACACTATGAATGCAGCCTGACCAAATGCTTCACCTATGCTGGTGTTGCACTCTCTTGCTTAAAATGCTCTAGATTTTCATGGTACAAGAGAGCGCAGTCTAGAGGAGGAATGACAGTGCTTTTAACTTCTTGCACCGGAACCAGTTTCAGTTTCCCTAAATAAAATCAGTTTTACTGAGACACATAACTGATGAAGAGCTATCCTGGATTCTCAGGGTCTCCTGCAGCAGTGACTACAAGCTTTGCTCTTCCAGTTTCTGTCCTGAGTATGGTAGCAAAGCAAGTAATTGGAGTGAATCCTGAATTGCTTCTAACTCTGATGGTTTACTCCATAAGAGGGTAAATAGAGTACCCGAACTTCCCATGATTTTCACTGTCATTCCACTCTCCCCACCTCTTTATTGTCCAGTTCTACTTTAGTTGTTGTTGCCGCATTGTTACACTGCAGTTTTGGCATCAGCCAAGCAGTAGCACTGTTTGGTGAAGCAAAACGTGCTCTGCCTGACCAGGTAGCCCAGCATATTCTAGGAATCTGTGCTAAAGGGCTGGAAAAATTCCCCAAGGAGGACTATGTGACCTGCCTCTGTCTCAAGCTGGTAGCAGTTACGCTGTGGCAGTACAATTTATTTCCAAATTAGATGTTTGAAAACAGATCACTGAATGCAGACTGAATTGGTAGAGAAAGGGAACACTTGAAGCATTTTATTGTCATAAAATTCAGTTCTCTTGAACAGGAGTTTCACTGCTGCCCATCACTATTAACCGGTCAGTTTATACATTCAGTGGAGTAATAATGAATTGAATTTTGTTTTAACTTTAGAATTCTTATATTTTGTGCTCAAACTTAGTCAAAAGGAGGTCCTTCTTAAAAGAAATTGTGCTAAATATTACACTTCTGTGGTAAAACCATGCTAAAGTGGGTCATGGGTTGCTGGAAATCACAGAACTTAAATTCATAAGGCAGCCTGCTGCAAATAATTGTGTGCCTGAACGTGGGAAAATTACTGTCACTAGATGGAGCCAACGTGCTCGTTATGGAAGAAGTGCTGAAGAAAACCAACTGCCTTCTAAGGACACAGAAATAAGCAACATGAACCGCTTTCAAAACTGCTGATAAATCTGCTTGTTAGTCTGTAAACATTAAAGACTAGTGCTCACGTTGTGAAGACAGAGCCAGTCATTTCATGTGTCTTAATACTGATGTAGGTAATTTTGGGGATTAAGGGTGGTGCATGGATTTGTTGAGCCAAAGTGAGAAAGTACAAGTTTGTGTATCTAGCCGATTTAAAACTGCAAAGATTGTAATTCTTGTAACATGGTTCCTAGTGCAGGCTGTATACCTAGGGAAGCAGCAACTTGCCCATTTAAGTATGTTGTGATTTTTATTTTTTTTTTTAACCACTGAAGGAAGACTTTAAACCAATTTTTTTTTTTTCTTCCATGAGGCTGATTTGTTTGCATGTTTTTGAAGAATAATAAAGTAATACTATTGAAGAATGGTATTTTGGAAAAGTTACATTTTTTTTCCTTAATATTTTTGCAGACCTTAAGTGATGTTAGAAATTTGAAGTTTCCACCATTGTTCACTCAGAAATATGCACAAGAGGTAAGTATATCTGATGCTATTAGTTGCAGCTTTTTCTTTAATGATTGTAATTTTTTCTCTGCTTTCCAATTGCTTTGCAAGCAAAAGTGGGAAAAAAAAAAAGGTAGCTGTCATGTTAAGACACACTTTCTGTATCCATATACTTTTTACTACATTTCAAAGCTATAATGTTACAGTAACATGGACGCTGATGTTTTTGCCACACAGTTTACCTCCCGTAACTATACAATATTGCCTTTGTCACTTGACGTCATTAATTTCACGTGCATCCTGACATGACTTCTTGTAACAAATCCATATTCACAAAGAGAAAATGTAGAGTTCTAGACAGGTAAAGGGGAGATTGTAGGTAGCACCATGGCTGTGTGGGATCTCACTCCAGGAACTGGATCTCTCAAGTGGGAAGCTATATGAGAAAATTGTGCTCTGTTCTTATTAGTCAGATCTTTAAAGTGGTAACGGTTGCAGATAAAGAGGAGGTGATGTGCAAAACCTCTCCAATAAAAAGCTGAGATGCTCTCAGGTTTTCATGGTAGCTTCAGGCCAGCAGCTAAATGAGACTAGGCTTTCTTGCTTTACAGCTGCAGGCTGCCCAGGGGAATGCAACTGTGCTGTGCTCAGTTGGAGGACACTGTAATTCTGATTAAATTTGAGACAAATATTCAGTCTACCTGTATATTTAAAGGAAAACCTTTAATTCACTGTGAAAATTTACTGCTTGGCTTAAAACATGGTGGTCTAAACATGACACAAAATTACTCATAAATTATATTTCATATGTTTTAAAATTCTTTTGATTGCAAATTAATGTAAAGGTTTTACAACTATCGAATCTTGGGTCGGATTTGATTTGCCAAATTGATTGTAGTCCTTGACAGTAAAGACAGTTTAACGGATGCACAATGATAAATTTGTAACATTAAACATTTGCAAATGTTTAATGCACTTCTAATGACTGTGCCAAAGCACTAATACCCCAATTACTCAGAAGGCAACTGGGGACATTTTCCACTTGTTCATACAGCCACACTTGAAGTCAGAACATTAAAGAAGAAAGAATTTATGAATTGGTTCACGTAGCATGTGTCTTTTTTTTTTTTTTTAGTACACCATGGTGAAGGACATGCTCTCTCCGAGTCCCACTGAAAGACCAGAGGCTGCAGCAATCATAGAAAATCCTGTATTTGAAGACTTGGAACTCCCACCAAAACCAGTGCTTAGGCAGAGGTCACGGACAATGAGTTTATCAGGAAATAAACATTCAAGACAACCAAGCAAATAATTATCCTCAGGATCACTTCTTGCACTCAGCAGGTTTTACAGGGATTGTTCAGCAGAAGGATCCTATGATGCAGAATGTCTATCTTGAAAATAGTTTACTTAAACTTTTTTTGCCATGTTTAACATATAAGACATGTTGGATGGATTTTCGTTTACTTTGACAGCCAACGAAAGCCAGTAACCACACTTTTCACATTCCATTTTTCTTACCTTTACTCTCCTAGGCGGATGGGTCCAGCTACTGTGCTTACCAATGTTGTGCTCCATTATGGTTTTTTTGGGGTTGTTGGGGTTTTTTTTTTTTTGAAGCTTGTAAATGTCAGCTTGCTGGGTAAGTGAGAGATCTGTAACATGTAAATAGAATTAAAATACTGTATTTTTATAGAGCAAATTACAGTCTCTAAGCCTAGTGAGTGTCTATCTGGATCACTTGCTCTTTGGTGAAATGAAGATGATTTTGAAATGAACTATGACTCCATTTTTGTCCCTGGTGGGTAAACTGGGAATATGCACTATTTTTAAAGCAAAAAAGTACCACAGTTGTACATACTGTCACTCTCCATAGCCATTCATTAGAGGAAATCATTTCATACTTCTGCACTATAGTAGATCTTAGAGAATGCATTTTATACAGATAAATCTGTAGAGAAGGAAAAGGAGAATTTTGCCATTAAAAAAGGGGGGTTTACATAGGCAGTCATTGGAAGAGCCATAGTAAAAATTATGTACAAAAATGTTGTGGTTCTGAAAATTTAAACCTGATGAAGTCATACGTGTCGTATGTAATCTTGTAGATTTGTACTTTTAAAAAAAATCAACTGGTAGGCATTTGTGTAATCTGCTAATTTAACTGCCTAACGCCATGCTTTTATTTCTCATTGTAAATATGTTAATTTTTATTTATAAAATACAGAATCAATCCATTTGGGTTGGTGGTGTACAGAATGCACTTGCTGTAATTGTTGAGTGCATTAATTATTGTGACTTCTTTCAAGTCTAAATGATTTAATAAACTTTTTTATTTATAAAAAGAAATAGTAGTTGCTTCTGTTCAGAACCTGCATCAGTGCACGCTGCAGATGGCAGCATTGTGCAGCTGGGACAGGAGGACGGGCGCTTCATTTCTGTAACTTGCTTTGCTTTTCTGTCTCGTACTTGCCACAGTGCAGGTGATGATGCCAAGGTGCGTATGGCTGCTTGGAAGCGAGATACTACCTGAAGAAAGAAGGGAACTGAGCTCTTCTAGACTGAGTGCATTATGAAGGCAATCTCTCAGCTGTTAACAGAGAGGGAAGTCTTGAAGAGATAATTCTTACACTATTGGAACTGGTTTTGCATAAATGCACTTTCCTGTTTTGCAGGCTTAAATTTTTGAAGTTGTAGTCTCTGAAATAAATTTCTTAAAGATGCTGGATTCAGATCCTTCTGGGGATCACTGTACTGTGGTGTGATACTACGACTAGCAATTAAACCAGCAGACACTCTGCAGCCTTATGATACAGCAAAAGTAGATTACAAAGATTGTCTTCCTTGTGCTCTTGGATAACTCTCCTAGGTACTGGCTTGTCCAGTTGCAGCCAGAATGCTGCAGTGAATATTTGGTCAGAAACAGAACTATTGAGTCCAGCTGGGTTAAAACAGGACAGTTAAGTGTGTCCTCTTCTCTTGGATTTCCCTGTTAGCATCAGCTATAAACGCACAGTTAAATGGCCTCGTTTGAAGCCTCTCCAGCTTCCCTGCCAGTTCAGTGATTACAGATGGAACACAGGAAATGAAGGATAAAGTATTTTTAACTTGCTGTATATCTGTGCTGGATGTAAGTCGCTGCCTATTCCAAGAGCCCTGCAGCATTTCAGTACTGAAAACGGCCTACATGTTCACACTAGGTGTGTCTACGTATTTGCGGATGCTACACATATCCTCAAAGGCAGGTACAAAGCCTACCCTGTGTGGTGTGTGCCCAGCCACAAAAGCAGCTGGCCACGCTCAGCTCTTAACTGCCCGTGTCAGTGAGTCTTTGCTTCTCTTAGCACTGGATGCTGGACCGGGCAGTCCCTGTCTTTGCTCCTTTTCGCTCCAGGGTGTAGCTAAGAAAGTTTTCCTCTGAACTCGGGTCTTGCCTGCAAGCACTCTTTTCCCTGCCTCCGGCAGCTCCACTTACTCTGCCCCACACGTGGGGGAAGAAGACACTTCTCTGCTATGAAATATCTACCTGGGCTTCAACACCCCCATCAGCTCCAGGACTATTTTACCAGCTCATCAGAACCAGGCAACCCAGACGGATACACCTTCTATGTTTTCCTTCTTTAAGTCAGGTTTTAATTACACTACAATTCCCTGTTCCATCCCTGTCCTTCTGCCAGGTGATGTTCTTCAGTCAACTCAGACCAAATGGTCAACCGTGACCGAAAGACCAAAGGTCTTTGACCTAATGTGCATTTGCTCTATGCTGACATCCTGGAAGGGAAAGCAATGAAGGCAGGCTTTTCTCAGCTCTCTACAGATTACAGCAGCAGCTTTCCACCTCGTCCGGGAGATCCTGGTTTTTACATGACAGCCCTGGTGGTAGGAACATCTACAGGCTCATAGACAAGTTTATTTGCCTTCTTTCAGTTTATGAACATCTAGAAACCACCTATCAGACTGTCTCGGGTCTTCCTGTGGCCATGGAAATTGGTGTGTACACTCCTGCTGGTGTGTTTTTGCAGAGGGACGCCTAAACATGGAGGCTAGGAGAGCTGCCAGCTTACGGCCCTGCAAAGGGAGCTTTGGTCTTGGGCTCTGCTGCACTGTGCAGCACTGTGGTCCTAGCCTGTCCCTCAGCTCCTTTCCCCCCATAGCTCTTGGGGCTGAAACAAGAGTTCCTTGTCTTGTTTTATCAAAATGAACTGGGTGCCAGGAGCAAGAATCCTGCCCCATCCACTTTTGTGCTCACTGGACCTAGGTGCTTCCCCCAGAATAAGGGCAGGATAGTTATTCTCCTTACCATTTCAATGTTGTTATTGGAGTTGAGGGAGCCGGGAGCCCCAACCCATTCCATGAAGAGGCATTTGACAGGAGTACCAGCGTTGCAACCCCAGGTCAGGGCTGTTTCTTCTACCAGGCTCTTAAATGAGAGAGAAGTTCTGACCTTTGTACCGGTGTCTTCAGTAGCTGAGCTGCTCCAGGCAGTAGCTACTTGCATTTTGCTACACCTCTGAGGGCAGTCCTCCTCTGCTACCTTTGAGCTGGAAAAGCAGAAGGACTCAGGACTTTTACTACCCACCTCCTTTTTCTATTTCTTTGTTAATATTGTGACATTCTTCACCCCTCTGCATGCCTCAGTCCAGTAGTTTTAGCATTAAAAGTTAGCCTGGCTATCTTTCTGCTGCGTTTGCTCTGCTTCTCAGGCTGTAGAAGCCTTGCCTCTCCCAAGAGGGTGACTGGGTGCTCAGAAAAAGCTATTTTAGAAACCGTCCTTGAAGTGTTCCCTTCAGACTGTAGATCAGTCTGAGCAGGCCCTCGGCGCAGTGACTCTCCCATGAAAACCAGCATGAGACCCCACCAGAACTATGCCAGGGGAAGTGATGGTTGTTGTCTGAGCAGTCACTAGCCCTCATGTGACCCGGCTACTGAAAAGCTGTAGTCCTGGGGACTCAGCTCCTGCTTTTACTCACTGTTTAGATGCTGCAGAGATGTTTGGGAGCAATCCTGCCTTTTCAGGGTAATCCTTCAATGAGGTACTCTGTGGCTTTCCTGCAGGGAGCTGGTGCTGTTTGATGCTGTTTAAAGTCCAGACAAGCCCTTGGGAGTGGTAGAAGTAATCATTCCCGTTTATCATAATTTTTTTATGTCTGTGTGGTCCAGCAATAGCTACACCCATAGCATCAGGGGATAGACATCACAGTGTAAAACACAGCAGTAAGTAATAATTCCTCTTCACATCCCCTCTTCAGGGGGTCTTGGTCACCTGTAGCCCCCTTTGAACCCTCTGGGCACTTGGTGCTTTTACTGTTACAGCAAGGCTTCCTCGTCTCCGGGGCTCTGCCACATAGGATATTCCCTTCCCGAATCACAGAATGGTAGGGGTTGGAAGGGACCTTTGGAGATCATCTAGTCCAACCCCCTGCCAAAGTAGGGGTCACCTAGAGCAGGTTGGACAGGAACACCTTCAGGCAGGTTTTTAGTATCTCCAGAGAAGGAGACTCCACAGCCTCTGGGCAGCCTACTCCAGTGCTCTGTCACCCTTAAAGTAAAGAAGTTTTTCTTCCCGTCGAGATGGAATTTCCTGTGTTCCAGTTTATACCCATTGCCCCTTGTCCTGTCGCTGGGCACCACTGAAAAGAGTCTGACCCCATCCTCTTGACACCCGCCCTTTAGATATTTGTAAGCATTGATGAGATCCCCTCTCAGTCTTCTCCAGGCTGAACAGACCCAGGGCTTTCAGCCTTTCCTCATAACAGAGGTGCTCCATTCCCTTGATCATCTTTGTAGCCCTCTGCTGGACTCTTTCCAGTAGTTCCTTGTCTGTCTTGATCTGAGGAGCCCAAAACTAGACACAGTACTCCAGATGTGGCCTCACCAGGGCAGGGTGAGAGGAAGGATGATCTCCCTTGACCTGCTGGTCATGCTGGTTTTAATGCACCCCAGGATACCATTGGCCTTCTTGGCCACAGGGGTACATTGCTGGCTCAATTATTCAATAGGGAAGCTCACAGACAATTCACAGAGAGCCACTGAAAGCTCTGAACCCCTTGTTATTTCAGAATCAAGTGAGTTGAACCCTGAGCGACAGCCCAGGCTGCAGAGCAGTGCCTTTGTAAAGAGGTGACCTCTGCTCTTTGACCACATCCCTCCTAACACACATACACAGACTGACACATGTGGAGTTACTAAAACTACTCAAATTTGTAATGTAAGCAGCAAGATGAGAGCTACAGTGGCTTGATAACAAAGAAATACTGTCCCACCTTTCATTGTAGATCACCGGGATGTACACAAAGACAAGTTCACATTATCATACCGATTTTTTTTCCCAGCATGAAGATTGAATTTGTCTTAGGAAATGCTCATTAAAAAAATAATTACCCAGGAAGGAATTAACTCCATTAATTGTAACAAATTACCCCTAAAATATCAAAGTTCCTTGTTAATAAAACTGTGGAAGATGAAGAAATAGATCTTTGTCGTATGCCCCCAGCTGTAATATTCCAGGTCCTCCTTCCCCTATTTCCTACCCCTTATTTTTCCATTAGGATGTGCTCTGGCACTTTCTGTCCCACCATCTCCAGCTACTGATTCTGAATCCCTACTACTTGGGTTTGCCCTTTGGGGCACCATTGGGCACTGGCACTGTAATGCTATATTCTAGGTCTGGAGCAGTCTTGGAGAACGTGGCTATGGAAACCATGTCTTCTCCAATGTCCACCTGAGACCTGTGCCTGCAAATGAGCAGCTTCTTCAGAGCCCGTTGGAAGTCCCGGTTCAGGAAAGCATAGAGCATTGGGTTGATGGTAGAGTTGCAATACCCTAACCAAGTGATGATCTTGAAGGTGTCAACCAAGACCGTGCTGGTGGATTCGGTGCCTCTGGCAGCGAGCCAGACATTCAGGACGAAGTACGGCAGCCAGCACAGCACGAAGACTGAAATGATAATGCTAATGGTCCGCGTGGCCTTGTTCTCCAGCTGCAGATGGTTCTGCCGCTTGCTCTTGGGGTGGTAGTGAATCTCCAGAGTCTGAGACATGATACGAGTGGCCTTGAGCCGTGAAGCTCGGTAGATGAAGAAATACATGCTGCACATGACCATGAAGGGGACGAAAAATGCCAGAGCAGAAGCCACAATGGCGAAAATCCAGTTGGTGACAAAGATGCATTCTCTGCCTGCATCAAAGTCCACCCCAGGGATCTCGTTCCAGCCTTGCATGACAGGAAGGAAGGAAATGAGGGAGGAGTATACCCAGACCATGCAGGTCATCACAATGCATCTGCAAAAGGAAAGAGGCGGCGGGGAGGGAAGAGAGGGTCTGAGTTATTTTGAGTTGAGAACACCCAGTACAATTCAATCCCCATGGTAACCCATGTGGGATATCACTGCTCAGCAGTCCCACAGGGCTTGGAGAAGTGGTCGAGCAGGGAAAAAGCTGGGGTACAACAAGACCATATGTGAATATCTCTAATGACTGGGTAATTGGGTCTGTGGCTTACAGAATTGGTGTTGGTGTAAGGAATGCTCAGAGCTGGCTGAAGAAAGAGAAAAGGTTTTACAGAGGATTTTTGTTAAAATTTAAAACAACAGCAAGTAGATTTTTCTGTTTGTTTTCAGCTTTAATATCTGGCTGTTATCTTATCCTCTGAGGAGCAATAGAGGTGGAGCTGATGGACAGTACCACTGCGGCGCTTGCTCTGCGACAGGGCGTGCTGCACAGCCCCCTCCTCATTTTGGTGACTGCCTGAGCCCCACAAATTGTACACAGCAAGAGTTGCAGTGGGGAAAACATCCCCAAAAGAGCCTGAATCCACCTTGTACAGGACACTGCAGGTGCAACATCCTCTCTGCCCATCCTCAGACAACTTTCCCTACCTAGCAGCCCTTAGTTCAATGCTACACATGAAACCTTGATAGGAGCTTAGAAACTTACTCTCTCTATTTCCCCCATGAGTATCATGAGTTTAAGAGGGAGAAGACTACTGCTACGTGTTTTCTTCTGGGTGCCATTTCCCCTAGTCCTTGGGGAAATTCCCATGAAATGCCTACAAAGGGCAGAAGTTGTAGGTACAAGTCAGCCCACACCACTGGTTTCTACCCCATTTTGCAATCCATCCTCAACTCAAAAAGTGCTTTCCCAGGAGCACCATCAAACCAGCTCAGCTGCATTCTCCTTTTCTCCCGCACCGTATTAAAATTTTTCTTTGCGAAGTTTTAAATGTCACAAAGATCCTTTTGCCACATCTCTCTGCTTTTGGGCAGCAGCTGTCAATAGCTCATTTGGTCCCCAGTCAATATAGACCATGGCAAGTAAAAATTTGGAGGGACCCAAAGTGAGGAGCAACTCCACTCACCTGCCACGGGACATCCTTCTTGAATAGTGGTACGGGGTCACCACAGAGCAGTATCTGTCCAGGCTAATGAAGCACAATGTGACGATGGACGCAGTGCAGAACATGACATCAAAGGAGATCCAGACTTTGCAGAACAGCTTCCCGAACAACCACATCCCTGTCACCTCATAAATGATACTGCCAGAGAAAATGGGTAGAAAACAAAGCGAGAAGGATGGATTTAATGCCTTTCTTCAAGCCTCCACTGAGGAAATGCTGTATTTTAATGTGGAGGTACTAAAGGTGGATGTGCAGCCGAGGAAGGCTCAGTTAGGCAGCAGAGATTCATCCTCAAAGTTCATCCCAAGGGAATAACACACAGGTGGAGCGTAGCTGAATAAGACCAAACCTATGCTCCTTGCCTGCACTCTAAGTGAGTGCCTTGAGGGAAGTGCTTTGCCCGCCCCCAGAGCCCCCAAAATTTACATCTGTACAGCTTTATTTATCACAGCTCTTTCCAGTGCCCTACATAGCACAGACTTTTATAAATTCCCCCCAATTCCTAGGGCATGGAAAGTGCTCCCTCCTCCAGGAAACTCACTTTTCATCTGGTCTCATGCTTCAAGACTGGAGGATTTCAAGTCTTGGTTAAAAAAAAAAACACACCTAGGAGGAAGCCTATATGGTTTGTATGTTATGTAGCTCGCAAATGCCTCAGCGAGGTAAAAACAGCAGCAAAAAGCAGACATTATGCCAAAATTATTTCTAACAAACTCAAGAGGGACCTGTAAGAAGTGAGCAGCGAAGGAAGGAACATATGGCAGCTGTAGGAAGGCTG
The DNA here is from genome assembly GCF_000708025.1 of Charadrius vociferus. Taxonomy (NCBI): domain Eukaryota; kingdom Metazoa; phylum Chordata; class Aves; order Charadriiformes; family Charadriidae; genus Charadrius; species Charadrius vociferus. The sequence continues at coordinate 4,301,157 of NW_009647828.1, forward strand.
ATGCATATTTCTATAGCATTCAATTAGATGCCATTCTCTTCCCCTTTCTTTCACCAGCTTTCTGCAGCTCCTGGGGTGCTGCTGAAATAACTATTGTGTGTGAATTTGATGTGAAAGGCTGAGTAACTACCTAGTCCTGCAAAGCTTTAATTATCCTGTAACTTCACAGCTTGCTGGTCAAATACAGTGAGAGTAGGGCTGCTGTGCTGCAGTGCACTCAGGTGGGCTACGCCGCCCGGCAAGGGCAGAAAGAGTCAACTTGATGTCAGAGGAGTTAGAAACCAACCTCTTCTCTGCATCTAATTAGCAACAACTCATTAAAATGACTTTATGAAGGTTATTTTATAGCACAACTAATGTAAGTGGGTACAGTGCTGGCTGAAGGGCTCCAGCCCTCAGCAGCTTTTTTTTATGCAGGATGCCACACAAAAATTCAAGCAAACGTTAATCTACAGCAGAACCTGTCCCTATACTGTGGTGGCCTCCAGATGGGCAGCATGGAGGGTCCCGCTGCACACACGTGGAAAGGTTTTGTGGCTCTTTTCTAGATGAGAAAATGAGACATAGAGAAGCTGAAGCATGGGTCCAGTAACGGAGTTCGGCGTCTTGGTGCCACTCCTCAGAAGTCCTCCTTATCTTCAGAGATGTTCCAAAGCCTGTGGTGTGAGCATCGTGTCCTTCCAGAAGTAGACCATGCTGCTGTCATGAGCATCCCTGCACACAGATGCCAGCTAAGCAGGTACCTGGCTTTCATCAGCACACATCTGGTGGGATGCACCTGACCTAACAGATGTTCTCACAGCACAGGGTAGTGGATACCCCTTCCCTCTTCTCTGATGTAGAAAGTCTCTGCAGTCTAGAAATTATATGGGTTAAAAAGGAATAATAAAAGCCCAAAGAAACACACAGTAAGAGCAGAAGTAAAGTCACCTCTGTGTTTCACTTACACTTGCAAAAGAAAAGAGTCGCTGAAAATATTCAGCCTGGAAAGAGCTGGGCTGGCTGGACTACCTGGATGACAAGCTAAGCACAGCTGAACTGCTCCTGCAAACAAGCAAAACCAAGGACAAAACAGAAGTCCTACTCTTATGACATTAAAGCACCAGGTGACAACCTTGTTTTTCCTTTCTGTCACAAAACCTCTTTTTCCTGATCCAAACTGGTTCTTAAGGTCATTTCTTTTCTTTATTTTTGGCGTGTGCTAACATGCCCACTTAGGAGCAAACTGCAACTCAAAAGAGCAATACAGATACAAAGCTGAGACAGTGGGAAAGATGAGGACCAACAGCCACCGCATCAGCAGGGCCGAACAATACCTGACGGAGCCGGCAGGGTCCGCTCCTCACCACGTGGCCCACCAGGGCATTCAGGAGGGGCACAAAGCATCAACAGTGCTCTGCTCTTTGCTCCCCTTCATATTTTTTTTTGTTTTGTTAAATAAGACCTCACTCTCCTAGGTGGGCTATTTTCTCTCTGGCTGCATAGTGAAGCCATTCCTTTTCATGGATGTCCTTCCTCCCTTGTAACACCCTCTGCCATCCTTTAATAGGACAAGGGGTAATGGGTTTAAACTAAAATAGGGTAGTTTCAGACTAGATAGAAGGAAGACTTTTTTTTACAATAAGGGTGGTGAAACACTGGCACGGGTTGCCCAGAGAAGTGGTAGATGCCTCATCCCTGGAAACATCCAAGGTCAGTTTGGAAGGGGTTCTCTGAGCAACCTGATGTAGTTGAAGATGTCCCTGCTCATTGCAGGGGAGGTTGAACTAGATGACCTTTAACAGTCCCTTCCAACACAAACTGTTCTGTGATTCTGTGATCTTTCCTCTCCCCTCATATTCTTCACAGCTGTGGTCCCCTCCTCATCCCTGTTGTGCCCTTCTTATCCTTTCTTGTTGGGTGTGAGAAACCACAGATTGATTTCCCAATGAAACATATTTTCAGCTGCTTCTTCTCATTCCTTTCATGCTTTCCTGGGAGCCTAGAAGTAAGAATAGTCCAATTTCCTTCTCCATTGCATGTCTATTTGAGTAAAACCTAGTGCCAAATTCCCTCTTTGTCCTTCCCAAGGAAGAGGTCTTATTCCAGTTATGGGGGATGCCATCAGTCTTACAGGGGGAAATTACAGCTGCTGAGACACCTACTTGCCTTTGCTCTTTGCTACCTCTCCCTCCCGTCACCCAGATCGCAAATACCACAGAGGGAGGCAGAAGTAATGAGGATGCTGAGTAACTAGAAATGCCCAAACTCCATTTAGAAGAAAAAGAAGACACTGAAGACAGAGATTCCCAAGCATGAGCTGAACATGGAGGTACCAGAGGAGTCACCAGGCAGACACTAAGCAAATTTGGAAAGGAAGCAGTGACAGCAATTATCAGCTGGAACTCACTCCAAAGCAGCAGTTGTTCGGCCTTTGTCTTCTTTGAGCAAAGGGGGTGCTGCCATTCCTGGGTAAGATGCAGGTAATGGAGAAGGTTATCTCTTGGAGGGATGGTTGGAGTGGGTGGAAGAGCAGGTGATGCTGTGCAGTCCCAGAGAGGAGCACTTGAGACTCCTGGGCTGGACTGGGATGAAAACCCCTCATTTCTGGTCTTAACAAGAACATGGAAAAGAGAAGACAAATAGCCCAGGGAAATGCCAGGCAGCAGAAAGATTGTTGCTTTAGCTAATCTTTGGTGCCTGACACACTGTTTTTCTCTTTCTAGGATGCTGAAATGGTCTGCCACATTTTCTTGCTGTGACCTTGTCCATGCAGTGGGAAACATCGGAGCTCTTGGGAAAAAAATAGTGTGTGCTACTGTCAACAGGAGCACAGGGATCGTTTCTGCATCCCCTCTGGGCAGGGCAGGGAGAACCATGTTGTTTTATAGGCAAGTCCAGCTCAAGCCCTACAGACTCCACCATTCCCAGTTGCAGCCCAGCTTCAGCCCAATTTAACCTGGTAGCTGGAAATGGGGAAGGAAGCAGACAGCCAGACTGCTGCAGCTGTGTCAGCCGAGTCCTCACCCACACACCTGCTCGGAGCTGCTTGCGATCCTCAGGGAACAAGATCAGCCAACCTGGAGACCCCTGTTTGGCAAAAAGCCACTTCCACAATCCCATCTTTCTCCAGTGTAGAGCAAAACCCCCACAATCAGCAACACAAATCTCCTGGTTAAGTCACAACCCCCATTCCCACTGACTTTAATAGGGTAGGGGAGGTTAGAGCATCGTCAACTAAGCTGCAATCCAAACCCCTCGGGCAGAGATTTGTAGCATCAGGTGGAAGGGAGAGACAGGTGAACACAGAAGGATGATTTCAGAACCTGAACTTAAAAATTCAGCAAGAATTAGAAGTGAAATCGGCAGTAATATTTTTTCAAAGGGCATCATTATCTGCTTTTTTTTTCCACCCAACACTATAAATTTATAACTCAGTTTGTAATTGCTTATTGGGAAAATATCATTCAGTGCCAAATTCAAAAGCGTAGGCAGCCCTGTGAGAACTAAGGCACAAAACGCAAAAAGAGTTCAGCTGCTTCATATTGCTCCAAGAACACTAAACAGGGTGCAGCCCCCGGCTTTACGCAAACCTGCGGCCATTTTGCAGCACAAGACAGTCAGACCTATGAGTAAACTGGTTTCTCTATTTGTCTTACTATGTTTCAGCCAGATAGTGAAGCTCCTGTAAATATAAACCGCAAGCAGGGAGAACTGCCTTCTTGAGTGCCTCTTCCTCCATTAAATACAGGGGGAGCCTAAATTACCCTACTTATACTAAAATAAAATCCTTACATTTACACGGAGAGAGGGGAGATGATGGCCTTTGTCCCCACGTCAACACTGCCAGTTATCGATGCGCAGTGCAGTCAGGTAACAGGGGCAAAAACAATCCCCCAGGTACAGTGAATCCTGCTTGTTATCCCACTGCAGACCGCAGTTCTTCTGGTCTGTTTATGCAGGCAAAAGATTTATTTCACAAGGTCGCCAGCCTTCCACACAAACTCCACCGCTATGTTGTATGAACCAGAAGGAACAATCAAAATTCTGTGTTTCACCAAGAGTATGAAGGATAACATCTCTGCAATCGCCTTTCAAGTTCAGTAATATGAAAACATTCATTTTCTTACATTAGTAAGGAACTTTGTTACTTCTCCCTCCCACTGCCAGAAAATAAAAGATAAGGTTAAAGAAGTGTAAAATCAGAAGCACAGAATTTAACTCCGCTGTCATTCTTCACTAAGAAAAATAAGGGAAAAATATACTCTGTGATTTGCTCTACCTAGGATCAACACAGTCATGACAGTTAATGCTGACACACCAGTGACAGTCCCCATCTCACATTCCCCAAACACTCAGAGCATGAAAAATCATTTAGCAATGATGTTGGCCCCACCTGCAATGCAGAACCAATCCTGGAAGAGGGGACTTACCACACCGGCGCCATCTTAAAAGCTGGATAAGCTAGTTCAGACCAGCAGCCAGAGTCCCTCTATAGCCAAGAGGAAAAATACCCTTGGGAAATCTCTCTCCATCCATTATAACGGGACATGTTATAATGGTAAGGTATTTGGGGTAGGGAAACTGAGGCACAGAAGCACATCCAATCAGGGACTCACAGTTAAGCTCTTTGGAGAGCCCAGCCCTAAACACAGCTCGTCACCTTCTCGCCAGCCCTGCTCAAACAGTGGCTGCTGAGCTAGGAGAATTGATGTTGCATGCACACACTGCCATCTGATCTTACCTTACAGGCACTTCTTACCTAAAGGGCATGACCAGACAAGCTACAAGGAAATCTGCCATGGCTAAGGACATGATAAACATATAGGTGACAGTGCGCAGCCTCTTTTCCACCACTGGGCAGATGAAGACTACCGTATTTCCCAGGAGCGTGATCAAGTCAATGAGGGTTAGTATCAGCCCAATGGCCACCTCCTGGAGGCCAATCCCTGGCCAGTTGCCGCCTCCTTTCACAAAGGAGGAGGCAGCATTGGAGAAATTCAAGAGCCAAGATTCATTTTTGTCCATCAGCATCTTCCCACTGTTAAAATCTGAAAGAGAGAAAAGGGGGAAAAAATAAATAAGGACTTTAATGCACGACTCGTAGGTCTATGAAAGGAAGAACAGAAATGGTCTTTATGCTTCATTTAATTCAAGAAAAATCCACACACCCTGCTGTGTCTGTGCCATCACTGCCCCATGGTTATTAGTCCATTAGAAGTGTCTGAAATCCTGAGGGAGAGGATAAATATGCAGCGCTGGCTGAAGTCCTTCATGGCAATTAAAAACCCTCCTGTGAACGAAAATGCATCATCAGGTGAAGCATGACCCAAAAAAAAATAAAAAATAAAAATCAAAGCACTGAGAGTAGAGAGAGGACAAGCAAGCAACCAAAACTCAAAATTAAAGCAGCTCTGCTAAATCCCACTGAACAGCATGCCACGTCCACCAAATATGGGGGTTGGAACTAGATGGTCTTTCAGGTCTCTTCCAACTCAAATCATTCTACGATTCTATATTCCCATTATCATCTTTGCCACCCACAGACCAGGTGAGGCTGTTTGCCTAGGCTGGCTGCTTTCGTAACCCCACTATTCAGTACATGCTCTTCCCTGGGTTGTCCTGGTACTGTTTGAGGCTCTGAAGTTAAGAGCTTTTTACTACCGTGGTGGGCAGCTCCATCCTACAGTCTGAATGGCCGTACAGATCTGCCAGCAGCCACACAGGGAGTTAGAGGCAAGTAATTGAGGCATCTCAGGTGCAGCAGTGACCTCAGACTCTTGTCCCCTTCTGTGCCCAGCTGGGAGAGGATGCTCCCAAATCTGCAATGAGGGACTTGTAAATTGAGGAAATCCATGTGCTTGGGTCCACAGCTCAGTTCTCGGACTTTGACCAAGTGGTGTCACAGGTACCTGGGCAGGTGGGACTGATGTGCTGCAAAAATTCTAGCAGTACAAAATTCACTGGTGTGGCTAATCAGAACACAAAGGCAAAACTTGCAGGGAAAAGAAAATTATACAAATATTTCCAGGCATCAAACTGTTACATTTGAACACCACTGCTTCTCCTGTGACTGGGCTAGGCTTCCACAGTACCCTCAGGTCAAACCCACATCCCCAGGGCATCACTGCTCAGCGCAGTATGAGAATGGGTCAGAATAAACGTCCAGTAGTCCACTATGCCTTATGTCACATGGCCAAGGAGGATTATAAGAACAAGGCAACATGTATCAAAATTTAAGCAATGTCTGTTTTTCCTCCCAGCAGCCTATGATCCAGAATTACCTCTAAAGATGGTTTCAAGGACTTGTAAGTCATTAAGTTGTCCTGTTTCCCCTGTGTTTCATGGAAACTTTCAGCATTTGTGACCTCCTACAGCAACAACTTCCACAGCTCAGCTATACACTGCGCAAAGAAACACCTATTTTTGTTTGTTTTGAGCCTGTTACCAACTAGTTTCACTTGGTGTCCTCTGGTCCTTGTATTGGAAGAGACATCATGCAAGAAATCCCCACCCACTCTCTCAATGCCACTGGTGGGCTCTTTAATCTCTGTCACATCCAACAGCCACCTTGTCATGTCTTGGTCAGGCTGAGGAGCCTTCACCAACTTGCTTCCTACTTGTGCAGAAGTGATTGCTGTCCCCTGGCCACCCCTCCTGCTCTTCTGAGCCTCTGAGATGGACCAAAACTGCAAAAAATCTCCAAGAGGTAAATGGACTGTGGATTTATATAAAGCCATAATGATGTTCTGTGTTTTGTCCTGCTTCCCTTTCATAACAATCCCTAACGTGGTTTGCTGCTTTTGATTGGCACTTAGCACCGAGCTGACCTTTCCACAGAACTGCCTATCGCTATCCAAAGATCTCGTTCCTGAGCGGTAATGGTTAGCTCAGTGTCCGCTGCTTTCGATAGGAAAATAGGATGAAATGAGGAAATTATGTTCCCTCCATCTTCCCCAAACTCCATCACTTCACAGTTGAATGTCTTCTTCCATTTTAATGCTCACTGAGCCTCATAAAATCTTTTCTGCAATTCTTTAAGTCAGACCTTATCCTTCACGCCCTGATTAAACTTTGTTTCACCTGCAAATACCACCACTTCACAATTCACAATTTTTCCAGTTAGAGATTTATCGAACCCCACATATCCCAGCCCCTGTCCCTGTAAAGGGCATTGCTGACATCTCTTCCACGTGGTAACTCGCCATCTACTTCCCTCCTGTATTTCACCTTTTAGACAAGTATTTATTCAGACAAGGATCTTCCTTCTTAACTCAGGACTATTCAGTTTCGTTAAAAGCCCCTGCTGTGAGGGACCATGTTGAAAACCTTTCAGAAATCCAAGCAGACCACATCAACTAGGTGCTTCCCATCCACATACTTGCTCACTTCTTCCAAGCACTCCCATACGATTGTGAGGCTGGCTGCATTTTGTGAAAGCAATACTGACTTTTTCCTTGGATTTAATCACGTATTACAAGCACCCACTCATCTTTCAGGATTCTCAGCTCCCTCCCCTGACTTCTGTTTACTTGCTGGATTTAGTGATTTCCTTTCTTTCAAGTAAAAAAAATAAAAACAAAGAATAAAAATAAAAAAAAACCCTAAAACTGTCTAGAAAAAACTAAGAAGGAAAGCTCCTCCTCTGCTCCTCCTCACCAGAGCTGGGACTCACTGACTGAAACCTGAGCTCTCCTGCTCCAGTGCTGAGAACAAGCAGGTTTGTTGGACATCAAGCTCTGTGGCAGACCCCTGAGCAGGTGCTGCTAAAAGTCTACAGGGTGTCTTAAGGACACCAGCCTTAATGAAGATGGACAACATTGCACATCCTGATAACACCCTATAAAAATAAAATAAAAAATCCTGTCTCCATCTCTCTCTCACGCCGTTGACAGGAAAGAGGAGAATCTGCACCGTTCTTTCTAACAACCCCACTGAGGATGTTATCAGACTGGATGAGCTCCTGCGGAACAGTTGGATTTCAATGCAACCACAGTTCCTGGCACAAAAATTGTTCAGCCCATTCTCCTCCCTATGAGGTCCGCACAGACGGCACAGTGACAGCTGGTTGGCAAAACCATGTGGCGACAACGCATGGCCTCACAGCCGGCCACATTACAGAACCTGCCACCTCCGCTATGTGTCCCGCCTCCATCTTCCAGCTCATCTGGTCATCTGCCTTCTCCCATACCTGCTGGGAGATGCTGGTGTCCTCACAGCTCCAGGGCCTCTGTGGGTCTAGAAACAGTTCTCTGATTGCCACCTCAAGTTGACCTCTAACCAGTTTAAGCACATGAACACCACCCAGACAGCCCTACATTCTTCCAGAAGAGGGTGTAGCACTAAGATAGGCTCCCCAAACGTGAATAGCAAAAATCAGGTTTAATGAAGAATCAATGGTTTAGAAAATCAAAGTCAAATTTTAAGGTTTAAAAAAAAAAATCAGGTCTTAAGGTCTAAAAAATCCATGTCAATTTTTTGGTCTGTGTCCCTTCATAAATGAGAACACTGGATTCATCGTCTGGCAGTTTTAGATGTAACGGTGAAACAAGAAGGTTTAGAAGTCACGTCTTCCCTCTCTTGCAAACAATGACTGTGCTCAAACGGTTGTTAAGTATGTATCAGCGTTAGTAGAACCTAATTAAAGCAGATCTTTACTTACACAATGTTGCTCTGGTACTGATCTGTGAACACACCCCGCACTCAAACTTTAAGCAGAAGTAGGACACAGCTATTAGAGTTCATCTTTGCAGGCTCTTTATGCTACTTGAGTGCCACCTTAGCCACCAGCTTGGGTTTAAAGGTCTTTTCAAGTGAAAAACTAACAGCGAGTTGCTTAATGCAGAATACATCTAGGAGCATGACACAGCACAGGAGACAAATGTGTCCACGGTCACAAAACATGAGAGAAACTCTCTTGCATCATACTATTTTTTGGTCAACAGAAGGACAGGCTGTGGGGCTGGCAGTGAGACTCTCCTCATTCCAGCTCCGCAGTTTCTGCAACAACAAATATTCAGCAAAAAGAAGAGATGATGGATGCTTGAAACTTCAGGTTTGGATTCAGGGTGTGGACAACAGGGTCCTGCTGCTTCTGGCTCCTTTCCAAGGATCCCCAGGCAGAGAATGTCTCTCTGGAAGCTCATCCACAGTCTCTGTCACAGCCAAGCACCCAAATTTGATGTCTCTCATCCTTTTGCTGCCTCTGGGCAGGCAGCAACTTATCTCTTGCTAGGAAGTTGTGCTCCTGAACCATCTGGAGAATTGTCAATACAAGAAAGCGGGGGATGATATAATCTTAACGTCTCTGTGGAAATCTCTGGGACAAAGCAGGATGTGCCATCCTCCCCAGGGATGTACTTCCATAACTTAAACGTTAGAGCTTTTAAATTCTTTTATGAGCTGCAGCAGCTCATGTGGTTACGCTGCTGATATAGCACAGTGTCTTCCTTTAACATCAGAATTTCAGCCTTTCCTGTAAGGAAACCTCTTAAATCGGTGGGATAAATGCTCAGTTGTATCATGATGTGGGATCATCCCAGGTTTCCTGGGGATCTCAGATCCCTTAGGGTTTTCATTGTTCTTATTTGGACTTTACAGTTTTGCTTCCCTTCAAGAACTGGTGGGCTAAATTCTGCTCTCAGTCTGCCTGAGAGAAGCGACTCATCATTTCAGCAGTTTTCCTTTAATATACTGGAAGTTTGACCTAATTTATTCAGCAGACAAATCCCAAGTAAAAGGTTAGTTACATGACTAAATGGTATCTTTTGATGGCAGGGGAGGGGAAAAAAAAAAGCTCTGCAATATCAAGGCTGACTGCACTGTAAAATTTTAGAGGAATTATGAAAATTGGAAATACATTTGCTGCCAGACTCTGCTCCCCTGCTAAACCAAATACAAATCAGTGTATGGCAACATGCAACTCTACCTGCACCAGGACCTCAAAACACATTTCCCTCCTCCCCTCTGCCGTGAGCTGAGACTGCAGCGTCTCATTAATTTGTCGAACAGTGCATTGCTCTGCAAGGCTGGAGTGCGGTGAGAAAGGAGGAGGAACATCCCTAGGGATGCTTCCACCTGTAAAACACACATTCAAGGAGGCCACGCAGCAAGCGAGCCTTTGCACTCACTTTCCTTTTCTCTCTCTTCCTCCATCCAACTTTCCCATTTGAAGGGCAGTATTTCTCAGGGCATGCATGGTTTCTTTCCACCCCCAAATCAGCACAGAGTAAGTCCATCAACCTCTGCAACAGCTAACCAGCCCCCAGGTCTGGAAACCCAATGAAACACGCGATCCTTACCTTCAAAACTGACCGCTGAACGCAGCCAGCGGGCTCGAAGCAGCTCAGCGGTACAGCTGAGCCGTGTGAGAGGTGTTTTTCCCAGCAGCAGGGTACGAGGGACTCACGGCGGCTCACAGGGTGCCCAGATCCCAACCCACGGACCTGCTCCCCGCTGGGCTGTGTGCAGCTGATGGCTTCTGCCCCAAAGCAGGACATCGAACCCGCACCTATGAGACAGCATGGCGGTTTGCCCTTGGAGATCTCCCCTCCCAGCAGAAGTGCATGCTCTTCCAAAAGCAAGTCTATTGCAACCACTTCTCTGAGGAGTGAGGAGAGACTGAAGCGCAATCGCAGCAGTAAAACTCAAGGCAAAGTTAAATATGCACTGCAAACACGGGGTGCCTGCTGGCGTTAGGGGAGCGACCGAGCCGGGGTGCCAAACCCCAGTCCTCAGGGGGCAAAACCCTCAAACCCTGAGCTGCAAAACTTCCAATCCCTAAGGTGCCAAACGCCATCCCTGGGGTGCCAAATCCCACCTACCAGGGGTCAAAAACCCCAACCCCCGGGGGGCAAAACCCCAACGATGCTGGGGGGCACATCCGCCCCTGCACCAAGCCCGGAACAGGGGGACACTGCCCGGGAAGGGGGTCTGCCTCAGAGGGGAGGAAGGGGGGTGTGTGTGTGTGCCTCTGCCCGGAGGGGAGGCAGTGTTTGGGGGGGTGTCCCTCGGGGGAGGGGGGCACAGGACCTACCTGGAAGGAACCTGATGGAGGAGGGGGGCCCACCCGGAGGGAGGAGCGG
>NW_009647828.1:4313280-4330567 GCF_000708025.1 Charadrius vociferus
AAAAAAGAGGTGTGCAATCAGAGTGGCTTCCCTGTTGTTGAAAGCAAAGGGGTGCTATGTTCATAAACTAAACCAAAATGCTAAAAAAATCCCCGACTTTCAGAGGAATCTGTTAGCACTAGCGTTGGCGAGATATTCCCTGCCCAGCCCCAATTAGCCTCGCCGGGAAGGCTGAGTGGGGCTCGGTGCGATGGAATGGTGGCCGTTGGGTTGTGGAGCAGAGCTGGCCAGGTTGGAAACTGGGCACTGCGTTGTTTAAGCATGTCTCTGGGGGAAACCCAGCTGAATTGGGTACCTGAAAAAGAGACGTCCTCCTCACAGCTGCAGGTCTGGGCTTGAAAGAGTGACTGGGACCTCTTGGACTCCTCAAGGAGCTGACTCAGCTCAATGGTCTGGCAGAAAATTAATTCAGCAAGAAAAAGTATAAAAAATCTGGTTCTTTGGGTGCTTGGGTGAGTGTCATACACGAAGCTGGGAGTGTGTAAACCTCATTCATAGCTCCTCTTCTAAAACAACCCCTCTAATCACACCCAAATGCATCAACTCTTCACATTTGCTTGCTGTCACCAAAACATCCCTCTCCTTTCCCACTTGTTTTCCAAAGATAACTGCTAAGGTTTTGGACCGTGGCTTCACCCCTCACCAAAAATGCCCTTGGAGAATTTTCTCAATGAGTCTAGAGAGGAAATCTCGTGAGTAGGGTCAGTGGAAAATAAAGAAACCCAGATTTACTTTCCTGTCCCTGGGGCCTACAGGAACTTTGGAGAGGCACTCTTTATAAGGGAGTGTAGTGATAAGACGAGGGATAACGGTTTTAAACTGAAAGAGGGTAGATTTAGATTAGATATTATGAAGAAATTCTTTACTGTAAGGGTGGTGAGACACTAGAACAGGTTGCCCCGGGAAGTTGTGGATGTGCCATCCCTGGAAGTGTTCAAGGCTTTGAGCAACTTGGTCTGGTGGAAGGTGTCCCTGTCTATGGCAGGGGGGTTGGAACTCGATGATCTTTAAGGTCCCTTCCAACTTAAACCATTCTGTGATTCTATTAATAGCTCAGCTCTTGGCTGGTCATTGACCTTTCTGGTTTCAAACTTGTGTTTGATATTAACAACCAAACTGATGGATGGGCATGTTTGGAACATTTTATGTCATATTTATTGCTTTAGAAATAGCAGATTACCCTTTGAAAACAGTAAGATCTACTTTAAATGATGCTTTTCCACTCCAGGAATGAAAAGAAAGAAAGGAAAGAATGAGAGAGAGAAAGAGAGAAAGAAAGGGAGGGAGGGAAGTAAGGAAGGACACTAACTCATCTCTATTTTTCTTTAATAAGGATAAAATATTTTCTATAAAGGTGGAGAAATAAGTAATATGTGGATCAGAATATTTTGTGAATGTAAATTGATTTCATTACTTAGTCAACATAAACTTCCGTCTGTTTCTGAAAAAGTCAGTTTTGACAACATTGGTGTAAAATACTTCAACATTATTGTGTTTGAAGTTATAATTTACATTTCTTTTTTTTAAAAAAACTTTTATAAAACTTGGAAATTGAGGAAAAATATTTTATTTCTGATCAAAAAGAACAATTTTCAAACCTAAAGAAAATTGTCATGTACTGTTCACCAGTCCTCTTTGCAAGCTGAGCTTTTGAAGCCACTTTCTGACCTCTTTCCTCATGCTGTTAGTGCCACTGAGACAAATGGCAGCACCCAACCAGGAAAGATAAGCAAAGGCGAATGTTATAATAAAAATAATTTATGGATTGAGGGTTTTATTAAAAAACTTTGCCAAACTCTGTTATTTCTCTAGAGCTGACAACCAAACATCACTAAATAAAATGAAATTATATATATAAATACATATAAATTATGTATTAAATTATGTTTTTATATTATTTTAATATTTCTTATATATATAGTATATATAAAATATTACAGAAATAAGAAAACATTTGTCATTTTAAAGAATGGCTAGTTGTTGGGGGGTTTTATTATAGAACCTTCCTAAAGCATGATTTTGATAGAATCACAGAATCATAGAATAGTTTGGGTTGGAAGGGACCCTTAAAGGTTATCTAGTCCAACCTCCCCTGCAATGATCAGGGATATCTTCGACTACATCAGGTTACTCAGAGTGCTGTCCAACATTACCTTGAATGTTTCCAGGGATGGAGCATCCACCACCTCTTTGGGCAACCTGTTCCAGTGTTTCACCACCCTTATTGTAAAAAATGTCTTCCTTCTGTCTAGTCTGAATCTGCCCTCTTTCAGTTTAAAACGATTACCCCTTGTCCTGTCGCAACAGGCCCTGCTAAAACATCTGTCCCCATCTTCCTTATCTGTCATCTTCAAAAGTATTGATGGCCCACAATAAGGTCTCCCCAGAGCCTTCTCTTCTACAGGCTGAACAACCTCAACTCTCTCAGCCTGTGCTCAAAGAAGAAGCATTCCATTCCGCTGATCATTTTTGTCGCCCTCCTCTGGACCTGCTCCAACAGGTCCATGTCTTTCCTGTGCTGAGGTCCTCAGAGCCGGACACAGTACTCCAGTTGGAGTCTCACCAAAGCGGAGTAGAGGGGCAGAACCACCTCCCTCAACCTGCTGGCCATGCTTCTTTTGATGCAGCCCAGAGTATGGTTGGCCTTCTGGGCTGCAAGCACATGTTGCCAGCTCATGTCCAACTTTTCATCCACCACTACCCACAAGCCCTTCTCAGCAGGGCTGCTCTCAGTCCTTTCATGCCCCAGCCTGTATTGATACCGGGGGTTGCCCCAAGCCGGTTGCAGGACCCTGCACGTGGCCTTGTTGAACCCTCCTTTTCCTCCTCCACTATTTCCCTTGAATTTATAGTGCAAAAATTGTTCAAAAAAACCCCACACCCAAAACAACAACAACAACAAAAAACTCGCTCGAAAGAAGTCGTCTCTGCCCCTAAATTAGAGTTAATTGATCATTACCATGGGTCGGAGGAGACCATGTGGGAGCAGCTGCCGCTGTCCATGGTACCAGCGGGGCGCGCTGTCCCTCCCGGCGTGCAGGGGCTCGCTCCGCCCGTCTCGGCCACCACGGCCTTCCTCTCGCTGTGGCTTTCTTTATCTATATGTAATCTAGGAAAGCTGTCAGGCTCGAATAATAGAGTTTTTACAGAGTAGGGAGTAATAATAAAAGCCTGCAGTTCTTCAAGTGTAATAGCACCAGCCCCAAAAATACTGACAAACACGATAGACGAAAGTGGTTTGGACAAAGTGCTGCAAACACTGTGTAAACCACTCATATTAATGACATCTGTGATCAATATCACCTGTCAGTATGTCACAAACTACCAAAAAACATGGCACAATTTGATATTTATTGGAATTGCTGGGATGTTGTCAAGCAGGAATTTCTAGGACGTTGTCTCATGGATTGCTGTGGTTTTGTTTTTACACTATATGCAATGCTATGTGGAAAGGAGGAGTGAGGAAAAATAGAATTTAATTGTTTTTCTGATCTTGGCAACAAGATGAGTAGTAGGAAATGTGTATTCCGGCGTCTTTTGTATATCAAAAGCAGCTTGATCTCAGAAAATCTGAACAGTAGTAGAGCTGTGTTCATGCAGACACCGAGGTACAGCCAAAGGTAGACTGTAACAGATCTCCTTAAACTGGCAAATAAGAGGCTATGGGGTGTGGAATACTCAGAAATGCTTTGAGGTTTCATTTATATTTGGTACCCACTCGGAAAGCCCTGTTAAAACCTCTGGGAAGGGGGGAAGGATCTCAGATGAATGTGTTATGTTGCCAACTGGAATGATACAGGGAAGCACTTTCCTTGGTGGGTTTTAGACATCAGGTCTTTGGCAGTGGGGATGCTGCTACAGCTTATGATAACCCCATTGCACAGGGAGATCTGCCAAATGCACAGAGAATAAGAAAGAAAAAGTCCTGTAAATCACATGACATTGGGTAAATAGGCCTGTAGGGGTAGCAGGTTTGGTTTTGTGTCTTCTATTCGTTTGTCTTTTTAGGGGGAGCCTGTCCTGATGGTACTGCCCCTTGTTGAGCACCTTTCTTAGGGCAGCTGCATGAAAGGCAGAAGGAAGAAATGAGCATTTATTTTCCTGTCTGTCTTGATTTAGCCAGGTGTGAAACTGTACAAACAATTGTCTCTACTGTTAAATAACTCTTTAATAACTCTACTGATTGACAGGGTTTCTGAACAGAAGCCACCAAAGTCACTTGCTAACCATGGCTTTTCTAGCAGCACTACTGATCAGAGGCAGCTGCCTCTGAGATGTGCTTTCTGTCAGGTTGCATTGGCGTGCTACGCTTGGTTTCTGTGTAAATGGTGTTAGTCATCAGCTCAAGCAATGAAGTTCCTTTGACACATGATACCTGCTGTGCTCCCTGATTGTGCTTTTCTAATATCTTATGTGCTGTTGTGTCTGAGACATTTCTTGTACTTGATGAATTCTATCTGACAATTTCCCTTTCAATTTTCCCTCATCAGACCCCATATATTTATATTTTCTCTTTCAGGTGGGATTTGTAATCCTTCTGCCTTGATATACTCACTCCTAAAGTGAACACCGAGGGATTACTTCTATTGCCTGCTTCAAGCATTCAGCTCAGCTGTTCTCTGATGCTTCCACTTGCTCCTCTGACCCCAAATGCGGTCTCACTTTTCTCCAGTGGCTGTGTAGGGGATAGACACTCCTGGTTTTTTCCTGTCTCAATTGTATCTAATTTATATTCTGGAAGTAATTAGTACAGATACACCCACTGGCCTTCCACATTTGGCTTCCAGTAGTGTTTCTATTGATTCACTTGTAACCCTGCAAACACCTCCATGTCTTTGTGCATGCCCTAGCTGAACTGTAGCCCGTGTCATTCTGGTGAAAAGTCAGGATCTTCCTCGTTTTCAAGGAAACTAGAAATCCCCAAAACATCCCTAGTGATATCCATGGGAATTCCTGGAGCCTGGGATAGAGTTTATCAAACATTTATTATCACAGCACCCACAAATTAAAAGCAGGAAGGTGGATATATAGTTGTGGAATTATAGAAAGAATAAAAGAAAAACAATCCTCAAAATTTAAACTGGCTCAAGACAGCAAGTGTTTGTAAGCATCAGAGGTTTTTATGGAAGCCATCTCTGGTTTTGGTCTTATGGGAACTTTTGGGTCATTGGATCAAACCCCTTTTGAGAGGAAGAAGAGCAACTGTAAACTAGAAACTTCAAGACTCAAACTCTAAAATGCGGTAGAAGTCTCCCATCCAAGTGCTGATCCAACCCAATCTTTCCTGGTGTTGAGGGTGCAAATGTAGTCTCTGACAAAGAGCAGGATTGTACAGCTGCAATAGAGACCAGGGCAGAGAAGAGGGTTATCTTGCAGGGGGACTCCTGAGGTACAGTTTGTGTGACTCATGTTGAGAGGACAGTGCATCCTTGGTAGCTGCTTGTTCATGAAAATGAGTTTAAAAAAATCCTTATTCTGTTATTCTACATGAGTTTCTCAACAGGATGAAGAAGCAAAGTGCAGTTGCCAGAAGGACTTGTGGTCACTCTCCTCATACTTCGGCTCACAACCCTGCAACTGCAGGGCTGTAGGTACTGAACCAAGTTAATTAATATATGGAATTACATGTCCAAATTCTGCTCTATTATGGATTCTCCCTTGAACTGGAGATGACTTCGAGGCTGGTAAGCTGTAAAAGCACGTTCAGAAGCAGAAATGGCATAGCAGTGCCCATGACTTGTGATGGTAACAGTTCCTGAATGGTGTTTAATGTTTGAATTTTTCGTTGTTGCTTCATTTCAACCACACTCAGGCATTACTCCACATAGCAGTGAGCAGCTCCAGCTGAATCGTCATCACACCTTGAGGAGACCTTGGGCATTTTATCCCATAGAGGGATAATAGATCCGATGCTGCCAGATCACAGTCCTTTCACACTGACTGATAATTCAACAGCCATAGTTATGCCTGAGAGATCCTCCAATTCAAATAGAGGTATCTAAGGCTGGCAGGAAAGTGTCTCTGAGTTTACATGAAAGCAATCATGATTTTTATAGTAGGACCAGCTGTTGCATATCAGGAGACTTCCTGGGAATTTTGGTTAGCTTGCATTGAAGTGTGCATACATCTGCTATATATTCTAATGAAATTGCTTGCTCACATCTCTGAAGTGGCTTGTTTATCTCTTTGTAGCTGCTGGGCTGATGCCTTGTATTTGTGTGGGAGATTTCTCCAGAAATTTGATGGTACTTCTAAGCAAAATAGTTTTGTCTGTAAGAGGGCATGTCCTAGTTATCAGATGGTCAGGTTTTCAACATGGGCACACTCCTTTCCCTTGTTTACACCACAACACTTTCACCTGAGGACCACTGTGTTTTGCAAACAAAACCCCATTTTCAAGAAGTAGCCTTGGTATTTTTACCCTTATGGTAATGAGTAATAAACCAAAATCTAGTGAGTAAGACTGACATCATTCCCCAAAGTGCTCTCTAATTATGGGCACCTCAGTTCCTAAGTGTCCAGATTGGAATACCTTGGCTGGGTTTGCAGTGGGGTTGTGTAACTAAGTCTTGTGTGTGCTTTCAGTTCTCAGAGATCTTCAGAAAATTCAGGCCCAAAAGGTATGAAGCTGCTCAAACTGAGTCATCAGAAATGAGTGGACATTTTTGTAAGCCTCCGTTGCCTGCCAAAAACTGCGTAATGACTTAACGTCATGGTCTGAAACAAACCCTCCAAATTCTGTGCATTAACTATCAGATATTTCTGATGTGAGGGAGGGAAAAAAAAATATAAATCTAGTCAGAAATCCCACTGTGTAGGCACCAGAGATCTGTTGCAGAGACCACCTAGAGGAGTTGCAAAGGCTTTTGTTGACCTTGGAAGAAAAGATCACCAGTGGGCACAGTGATATACAAACCAGTGTCCTGAGAGGGAGGAGAGCACTGAAAGTCCACAGACAAAACCACTAGAGGAAAAAAAGGCGGTATATCCTACACACTGTATCAAGCTGCAGTATCTATTTGAATAGCTGTGGTATTTTCACTTGTTTCCACTTGTTCTGTCTCACGGCTCTATTATGTATTTCTAGCAAAAGCGCTGAAATTATTTTATAACACATTGGGAAAAAAAAGCCATCTAAGAAACTTATCATTGAAACTACTCGTCAGGCTGGGAAATGTTGTCAAAGAAAATTTTCTTTTCCCTTTTTATTGTTTTTCTGACAAGCTGGACAGGGGCTGTTTTCTCTTGTGATGTGAAATCTAATTATATACGTACATAAAAAAATAGATGGCACTAACCATTCGTCTCGCATGACTCACCACTGTCTTTCCAAATGTCATAAACGCTGGCAAGCTAACTACAACCACGAAACACATTAGTGTCTCACAAGGCTGCTTGGCTTGATTACAGGCTGGCAAGGATTAGGCTGAGTAATTGGGAGAAGATGGGAGGAAGATGTCACTGGGCACCAGGGATTGTGTGCTAGAAAGATAACAGAAGATAAACCACTAAAAGACAATCTTGTACCTTCAACGGCAGTCCCCAGTGCAGGGTGTTACAGTTTGTACAGCCCAGAAGACATGAAGAAATAGAGCATTGTCCAAGTGGAAGAGGAGGTACCCACATTTGGCAACACCTAAAACCAACAATGCTTTGTACACAACCATTCCCTGGGAATGGCTTTCTTCTCATGCACCCTGTAACTGCAGCAGCCACAGAAACCAGAGCCCAAACCTGCTCCTACCGAGCCTCTGCTGTCATAACTTGAACTTCTTGCCCTGGATAGACCTTGGGAAGCGTGCTGAATGGGACCACAAGCTACACTTGTATCACAAACACAAGCTGAGTGCTTCTCTGGGGTTGCCCTGTCTTAACCAGGCTGTCCAGTTCTAACCCAGGAAGCCAAATTTAGCCTTGAATCCAAAATAAAGAGCTGTGAAACCAGCGCTTGGGCCTCCTGTTTTAAAACAAAAAATGGACCCCTCTATGGACTACATCTTCACGGCCACCTCCCGTGCAGGAGTGAGCCTGATGCCTGAAAGATCTGCTCTGGACCAGGTGGTGAGTAGGACAGTTTGCAGTACACCATGGTGAGACCCCAGATATCATCACCAGGGTGCAACTTCTCACATGGCTGCAGACAGTGATGCACAGTAAATGCATTTTCCTTCCTTGCAGACCTCACTGGAAGATCGGGGTCCCACTTCTACTCTGCCCTGGGACTACACATGTTGGAGCAGACCAGGGCCAAAGAGCCATTGGGCTGAGTAGAAGATGGAGCCGAATGAGTATGTCTTGGTCTCAGAGCATAAGACACAATGAATCTGCTATAGATAAGCTTTAAAAAATAAATAAATTAATTAAAAATCGAAATTACTTCTGAAACCCTGGAGAACTTTGAAGAAACTGGTCCCTTCAGAGCAAGGTGGGCAGAGTATTTCTGAAACACAGTGTTTCTTAAATGCTCTTCCTCAGAATTCATGGCACTGATTTGCTGGCACAGATCCTGGTGCCAGGACCTATCTGTTCCAACAAGAGCCATTCTCGTTTCGATTTTACAATCCCATTTGAAAATGCATCCCTTGGCTGTTTAATTTCTCATCCCCAGAGCGCAGCGCTCAGTCTCATTCACATGCTCGGCGTTTCCCCGTGCCGTTTGAGCCAAGACTCGCTGCTGAGCTGTGAAATGTGTGTGCTTCCATGCCGCTGGCTCCTTCCGACGTGCCTGGAGCAAAGACTTTATCTCGCTGGGTGATGTCAGGACGGTGGTGCCTGATCTGCGGAGAAGATTCACAGTAGAAAATTACAAATCAGGAAGAAATACTCAGGTAGGTAGGGAAATTGTAAGCAAAAGAACCAGGCATGGTACTTTTTTTTGGCACTAGACTGTTTAAATCTCAGACCATCCTGTGCTGCATTGAGATACTGTGCTTTCTTCTACAAAAAGCTGCATTACGTTTTTGTCATTGGGCAAATATAGCTGTGCTTTATTTTTAGCTTTAATTGAATATCTCCTTTCAAATCTTATAACTGCCCACCCAGATCAAGTAGAACGGACATAAATACAAACATAATGTAGACTACCTTACACTGAAGAGCTCAGCAACAGCAAATTAGTAGGCATTTTTTTTTCCTAGGCATTTCATCTCGAATCCAGGAGAGACTTGTTTACTGATGTGATTCATAGCTGAAGAATAAAATGTTGTCTGGCAAGGTTGATATTTCACATTTTAATATGGATTTTCACCTGAGGATCTAAAAATATTTACAAACCTTAAAGCATGATCTATACACAAATATTTTTCTGCAGATAACCTTTTTTTTTTTTTTAATAAGAACATGATTTTCCCCCCACAGAACCTCTCAATAAAATCAGAATTACAGTTACAAAGTGCTTTAGAGGTGTATAACTTAATTCCTTTGCCAATATAGAAAAAAACCCTTTTACTAACTTCAGTAACTTGGTGATGCTAAAACTATAGAGCATTTGCATATAAAAACCATATCATCACTTGTCTTTTTAAGCTTAACTAATACTGTAGTATGCCTTGCAGCTCTATGGGTGGAAAGTTGAACCGGAAAGTGTGGGATAATTGCCCACGGTTGTGCTGAGAATACACGCCTGATCTGAATATCTATCGAAGAGTTTGTAGAAATGAGGATGTGTTTAAACTAGCATGATGAGAAACATGCTGCTTCACTGTGATGGGAAATCAAACTCTGGCAGTGGTATTTTGCTCCAAAGGTAAGAAAGCCCCGGAGAGATTAAAGGAGCATGTGTTGGAAATTAGGTGTTATACTCCAAGGATTATTTTTTTTTTATACAATGTGTGAATCTGACTTGGTCATAAAATCTGGATGGCAAGAGAAGGGCTAGGATATAAATGCAAGCTCAGTGAAGGAAAATAAAAAATGCAACTGTTTGGGGGCCATCAAGAATCATTGCACATGTTGGTGGGTTGTTAAGGGCACATGTGCAGTGTGGCAGCAACTCCTGGCATCACTGCTGGGGATGCCCAGCTGTGCCCTTTGCCACTAAACAATTGATTCTGCTGGGTTTCAGAAGGAGTGGGAGAGATGGAAACTTCATTTGGTCGGTTATGACATAAAATCATAGAATCCTTTAGGTTGGAAAAGACCCTTAAGATCATTGAGTCCTACCGTTAACCTAGCACTGCCAAGTCCACTGCGAAACCATGTCCCTAAGCACCACGTCTACATGTCTTTTAAATACCTCCAGGGATGGCAACTCATTGAGTCCTACCGTTAACCTAGCACTGCCAAGTCCACTGCAAAACCATGTCCCTAAGCACCATGTCTACATGTCTTTTAAATACCTCCAGGGATGGCAACTCAACCACTTCCCTGGTCAGCCCGTTCCAATGCTTGACAAGGCATGTTTTGGTGAAGAAAGTTTTCCTACCATCCAATCTAAACCTCCCCTGGTGCAACCTGAGGCCATCTCCTCTTGTCCTGTCACTTGTTATTTGGGAGAAGAGACCAAACCCCACCTCACTATAACCTCCTTTCAGGCAGTTGAAGAATAAGAGGCCGAATAGAAGATAAGGTATCTCATCCACTAAGAAGGTGAACTACTATAAGCTGGAATACATGGCTTTTTAGGAACAGGACAAAAGTCCATCTTGTCAAAACCCTATCCTTTCCAGGAATAAATATAAAGAAAATGAGGAAAGGAATGAAAAACTTACGTCATTGTTGGGGACAACAGAAATTATGGTGGGATATTGCCCTGCCAGGGGACCAGCAGATCTCTATATCGGCTCCTTGCTTTCTTGTATTTGCTTTGTTTTTTCTTTCCCCCAATCTTCCAGCTCAGTAATTCTCTTCTAGATGTTTGCATAAAGCAGTGCACCAGATGCTGTCTCTGTGTCGATCTATAACATATTACTTTATCTAGCTGGTAACTAACCCAATAACAAAGTCCAAAAAAGTATTTCTTTTGACACTGTGTCAGACGGAGTCCTAATGACTCCCGAAGACCTCCTTTCACAATAGTAACCTATTTTCTTTCTGCTGCCTGATCTAGAATACTAAAGCATAGATTTACCTACTTTTTGGTTATTCTGTTTTTCACGGCTGGCTCCAGCTCTGGCAATCTGATCTTAATAGAGTTTAGAAATCTCTAATTCTGCTGCACCCCTCCATCATCTCAATGAGAGAACATCCACTTTTCTCCCATTTCTATTTGATGTGCTTTTGGTGTTTGGGCTTCTATCACTGATGTATCAAAGACTGAGTATATGAAGATATGATATATATATGTGTGTGTGTGTCTGCTAAGAAAACTCTGTTTGCACTTAATAACATAGGTTGGGTGTGTTATATTTTTCAGTCAAAGGACTGCTTTCAGGGGAAATTGGGATCCAACATTATAGACCCAAAGTTACAATTTCTATAATAAAAGGAGAAATATTCCTCCTCTTCTGCTTTCTTCCATGATTTTTTTTCCCTTTGGAGAGTAGAGTGCTGGAGTAAAAGTCTGTATGATTTAGTGTCTGTATTGGCTCTGTGGTTCTGCTACATTCCAATCCCATTGTCTGCACACAACAGAAAGCTTCCCACCTTCTTGGCTGCAAGGGCACATCGATGGCTCCTGTTTCACTTGATGTCCACCAGGACCTCCAGATCCCTTTCTGCTGAGCTGCTCTCCACCTGGGTGGCCTCCCACATATATTGGTGCATGGGGTTGTTCCTCCCCAGGTGAAGAACTTTGCACTTCTTGTGGAACTAAATTATTGCTATTATTACCAAAAAGTCAGCTGTTCCCTCCTCTCTCTGCATCCTAGCCATGCTCTGTGTGCTTTTGAAAGGTTTAAGGTGCAGATTCTCCTTATCTGCAAATTCCCAGGCAGCATCAGTCTAGAGATAAGTAGCTAAGTGTTTACCAAAACCATGACGTGGGCTCCTCTAGGCACACACAGGAGGATTTCATGTTTCAAAGCAAGTTTTCCTGGTAGAAATTCCCTGGGACAGATGTCTGTGACATCTCAGGTGCCCTCTTTATGTTTTGGCTGCTTGTCTAAATGCTTGATCTATTGTAGTTAAATGCTTAAATTCTGCCAAAGCTGCACTTTAACTCTTTGTTAATGGATCTGCTCCAGTGTCCAGTGAAGCTGCTAGATCAGGCTCTAAACAAAGCCCCCTTTATTGCTCAAAGGAGAATATTTGCCTGAAGACTTCGCCCATATTCACAGCAGAGGCACTAAGGGAGTGACGCCCATGCTGGGTTGCACAGGATCAGCGCCCCATGTTCCTGTCCCCACATGTCTTGCTGGTTTGCCAGAGGACTGCCTGTGTGCACACACTAATGCCTATTTTAGTCAAAATCAGCTGATAGATACAGACCCGTCAGCTACATTTAAGCTGACCTGGGTAATTTTGACTGGAACATCTCGAAAGCTCTCACAAATAGCTCAGCTGGAGAGGGGAGAAGAGCAGGCACTGGCAGATGAGGGGTGCTCAGTAGCTGGTGAGAGGTACATCTCTTTTATCTCCAAAGGTGGTTACAGAGATATCCCTTTTCAATCCAGCTAGACAATGCCAAAAGACAGGGGCAATATTCCTTCATACAAGTCAGGCTGTATTGGTTTATTTGACACTGACTTGTGCTAGATAAATATGACTTTTGCTAGATAAATATAGGTTGGATTCAAAGAACTTGTATCTAGACTATTTATGTTATCAGCATTACTGAATCAGTTTTAATCAACTCAGATAAATAAAATCTGAATATAGAAAAGGAACCAGATATAAACAAGAACACAGGTTATAAGATGTTCTGGCATTTTTTCTTTTCTTTGGGAAAATACCTTTTTCTGATTATTATGATGAAGCTGTCATTCACTCCTTAGATCTAAGGTGACACCATCCATAGCCACAAAGCTGGCATTGCCCAAATCGGGCACATCCACAAAAGCAGATTAAGGACAGAGTGACCCTCAGGCTGGCCAGGACATTGGTGGGAGGCACAGTCATGTTGAGCGTAACTGCTAACACTACCCCAAGCAACACTTTGTTCTCTGCTTTGTACCACTCAGGCTGTGCAACTCTCCCCTTTCAAAGTCAGGAGACCCAACCCAAAGAAATCACAGCTGTGCACTGGCGGCCTTTCTCTCCTCTCACTGGGCTGAACACCAGCATGTGTGAACTTCAGCAAGAGTGGTATAAGCAGAGCTTACTTTGGCAGAGGATCTGGGCGGAGGGCGTGGTGGCTGCTCTATCTCAGCTTCCTCAAGCTCATTGAAGAGTCTCCTTAGCTGAAAAAGCAGTTCTCATGGTGATGTTTGCCTGAGTTCCTGAAACTTTTGAAGCTGTGAGTTGCCCAGTTCAGTCTCTATAGTGTAGGTTTTGTTCTTGTATATTTGCATTCTACATCTGCATCCTCTTGCACATCTGCCCTCACTGTGGCAAACCCAGAAGCAGGGTGCAGCCCAGGCAATTTCAGGAAGACTTTGTTTGCTCTCTTCTATTTGAAAGTGGGTTAAGCAGGACTTTTTTTCTCCTTTATCTAGACAACATATGGACCTGAGGTACTCTTCATTCACCACCTCACATCAAGGATCTCTCTAAGGTCTGGAGAATATGTATCCAGCTGTCACAATGGTGAGTTTCCTTAGTCTTGTCTCAAAATCAATAGAAAAACAATCACTTTATCGAGAAATAAAGGTTGACAACACTATCAATGCATTGTGTCCTCTGATTTCCTGTCCACATGCTCCGCTCTGCTGGGACATATGTGTACATAGGCAGGGGTGTGTGTACATGGATTCAAATCAAAGGAAATCTGTGGCACCTCTGTCACTGGTGGCATGTGGGTTCATGCAGAGTGGGAGTTTATTTCTTCTTATTTTTCCGGTTGCTCTTCTGTATGACCTTGTGAGACCAGTGGGTAACTCAGGAGCCCAAGTACATGGCAAAATGTCTGAGGAGCCGGAGAAGCTTTCCTGGTCCCTCCCCAGCAGGAGGGCTGGCTGGCTGGGCAGGGGCAGGAGGACAACCCGGTGTGAGGGCTGAGGAAACCTTTCCGTCCCACCATCCAGCGGGAGAGCAGTTCTCCCAGCACTGTTGACAGAACATCACCAGGAGCTGTTGGGCAATCTGACATGAACAAGCTGGAACTGGATGCATTTTGCAAAAACTTATGGTCAATAATTAGAGCTCATCCATTAAAACTGTGGCTGAAGCAGAGTCCTTTGGCTCTGTGGGCTGAATCCCACATTATACCAGGAATAAATTGAGGAAAATAACCTGAGCCGAAGCCATCACCACAGGCAGCGAACACGTCACAAACCATACAACCAGTGGTAGGGCGCTGCCAGCTTCAGTTCTCATGCTGTACGTGATCAATAGGTTGCCAAAGCATCACGAGGAGGATCTGAACACTTCTCATGTAAAAGATTGAATAAAAATAATTTTAAATTCACTGCTACATTAATGCTGAGTGATAAGTACCTCCCTGTGACATGGGGATGAGTCTACAGAGGAAGACTAGGCAATGGGTGAATTGTTTCTGATGTGCTAAAATTGAACTGTACGTGAGGCAGAGCTCCGGCTTTTTAGCTCTAAGTGACTATTGGACAGGGTCTCTGCCCCTCCCTGTGGTCTGGCCTCTGCTGGGCAGTCTCCAAACATCTGAAGTTTGTGTGGAAAGCCCAGCAGAGATTTAGCTATGAGTAAAGTTCCTGAATACAGAATCCTGCATTTCCCAAATCTTCATCCCAGGGAACAGGTCCCTTTGATGGGTCATCAGATCTTAGGCTGTCAGACACATTTTCTAGATTATTGCAGAATATTGAGAGGGATATGAAGATGTTTTTTCTGATAATTGGATTTTTTTTCTTTTTTTTTTATAGTTCATGTGGCACAGAGCATTAATGGAGAGTACGGTATGCTCTTCCTTTTTTAATGAAAACACAAGATGTCCTCAAAGGATGCTCTAATTAGATCAATTCAAGCACTTTCCATTGAGGTGACTGTTTGGGAAATGCTACTCCACTAAAAAGAAGAAATATTACAGAAATATAGACACACACACACACACACACACACACAGACACCCCAAAATAAAATAATATAGAAAAAAATTGTTGGGGAACAGAAAATAAAACAGAGTTTCTAGAAAAGGAAAAGACACTGCATTAGTTTAGAGTTACCCCACACTGCCCAGTTCAGGCCTGGCTGTCCTGCCCACTGCCCTTTCGGCTGTTTGACAGGTTTTGGTGTTACACTGTGTTGTGTTAAAGCCTTTATTTTTGGTTTAAAAAAAGTCCTGTTTTTCTGTCTGGTGCTTGTTATAACAGCCTCAAGGGACCTCTAAATGTTCATTTGCTTTACCAGGGTTCAGAAATACTTAAGTCAAGCCAATTAAGTTTTTAATTAAACATGCATTAGGAGGAGAGTCTTGCATATAAAATTTCTCCATATTTTTTTTAGGAGACACAGCAATCAGTAAAGTTTGGCAACCCCTGCGTTACAACAAGTTAAAGCCCAAGAAGATTTTTAACCTTCGCTTGTGAATTGCATGACTCACAAAATTGAAGATCTCGGAGCAGAACCCTGCAACTCTATTTCTTTTTCCCAATGTGTTGATTTATGTATTGACCATATTCCCCAGGTTCCTCTGATAGAAAGGCTGTCATTTAAAAAATAAGCAGCATTTCATCTGTGGGCACCATGCCTCTGTGGATTGCAAAGCCAATATATGCAATTCTGCAACTAGGCTGGTAAAGCAAGAGCGTGTTCAGTAATTGATCTGCGTCAGCATCCTCCGCCACTTGAATGATAATACATGTTTTAAACAGATTGGTCTTAAAAACTAGAATGAACCTGGCAAAAAACACCTGAAGAGATCAAAAAAAAGTAAGATATGATAAAGGAAAGTGTTATAGTCTTGTCTGTACTATGTCTTCAGAGAGTATTTAGGCATTTGGTGTCCAGAAGAGGTGGCTGATGACCATAGAAACATAGAATCATAGGTTTGGTTGGAAAGGACCTTGAAAATCATCTAGTTCCAACCCCCCTGCCATGGGCAGGGACACCTCCCACTAGACCAGGTTGCTCAAAGCCCCATCCAACCTGGCCTTGAACACTTCTAGGGATGGGGCATCCACAACTTCTCTGGGCAACCTGTTCCAGTGCATCACCATCCTCACAATGCAGAATTTATTCCTAGTATCTAATGTAAATCTGTAGGCCCCCTTAGGATACTGGGAGGCCACTCTACGGTCTCCCCAGAGCCTTCTCTGCTCCTGGCTGAACCCCCCCACCTCTCTCAGCCTGTCTTCATAGGAGAGGTGCTCCATCCCTCTGATCATCTTTGTGGCCCTCCGCTGAACTTGCTTCAACAGGTCCACGTCCTTCTTATGTTGAGGGCTCCAGAGCTGGACGCAGTACTTCAGGTGGGGTCTCATGAGAGCAGAGTAGAGGTACAGAATCACCTCCCTCGACCTGCTGGCCATGCTTCTTCTGATGCAGCCCAGGATACGGTTGTCTTTCTGGTTGATTGATTGATCGATGATGTTGATTTTAAAAAAGACTTCAGTCTACTTATTGCTTTGTGCTTACCCAAAAACACACAAAATCACAAACCAATGGGACAGCAGGTTACATAAAACATTTCTGCTAGAAGGATGAGACTGAAACCCAGTCTTTCCTGCTTGGTAGCAGGGAAAGGGAAACTTATTTCTAAATCTTCATGAACTTGACTGTATGTAGGCTGTTGACGCATTTAGTTAGAAAATGAAAAATCCCACCAAAATGCAAAAATCTTCTTAGTTTGGTTGAAAAATAAATCATGTATAGTAAAAAACAACCAGCTCTAAAGTGAAGACAGGAGTATTTTATAAGGATAAGTTAATCTCAGGTGAGATTGTTTTTTTGTAAGACCAAATCTATACAAAAGCAATAAAGGGAAAATCCAGTGCTCATATCTTTTCAAAGGAGAAAAATGTCCATCTTTGAAGATTTTTTAAACTCCTTAGGTGGAGGTACCTAGCAGTACCCCTTCACTGGCTTGTGGTGTAACATAAAATAATGAAAATATGTTACTGCAGTGATGTGAAAATTCATTGCAGAGGCAGAAGTGGGTCATCAGAGGTAGAGAATTAGCAGCAGAGGCAATGCTCACCCAAAACATACTGCCAAGGTACCCAAGCATGCCTGTGAACTTCCATCAGTGCAAACTAGAAAATGTATTGATTGGCTTTGAGAATAAGATTAAACAAGCAGCAATTCTCCATGTATAATTTATAGGCTGCTGGCAACAATG
>NW_009647828.1:4330594-4361558 GCF_000708025.1 Charadrius vociferus
CATCCTTCTCCTGTGGTTCACCCTCATCCCTACCAAGGATAAATGTGGTAAAAAAAAACTATGGCTGGAGCCAATCTATATTTTTCATTTCAAACTTTGACACATGAAAAATAGCCTGTTTTTTCTTAGTGCTTGGATTTTAAATTTACCCTTCCAGTTCTGTGTTTAGGAAAAGAAAGCCTGTTTGCTTTTTAAATATTTAGTTTCCTGTTATTCATCACTCTTTACCCCTTTAAATAGGGCTCCCTGGTACATTTTTCAAGTTGGCAAAACCACTGGGAAATGGGAAATGCGAGGAAATTTTGTTTCTAAACTGAGAAACAAATGTTTTATTTTTTTGTCTAATAGGAGGTGGAAGCCAGTTTTGGTGAACAAATGAACAGAGTAAACTTTTCAGATGCTCGTCCACAGCTATTCAAGTGTCATCTCCCCCAGCCATGGCCCTCACCACCAGAGCCCAATGTAAGGAGGCAGCCCTGGCTGAGCTACATTGAAAAGGCCATGAACAGTAGCAGAAATTTCTTCTAACCTATCCAAAGAGGAGGAAGTTGCCCAATTTCCCAGAGAAGGGCTTGGCTCTGCATCTCCCCATGGGCACGTTCAGCAACTTCCTCTTCCCACTGTTTCTGGATCACATTTCCCACATGCGCAGTTCTCCTCTTGCATTATGGTGGAGTTGAAGGCACCAAATTTAGGTAGAAGAGGGCCTAAAAGAGGATAATAATACTGTCAGGTGAATGCTTTGAGAATTTCTGGTCACCCTCACCAAGGAACACCTTGCTCTAATACTCAGCAAAGTGCTTTGGAAGTGCTTGGACCCACAGGTCCCTGCCAGCCCTGAAAAGTGGTGGGAACTCGGTGTGGAGAGAAACTGCACCAAAGCAGAAGGTTTTGGACAGCTTCCCTCATCCCAGCCTGGTTCCCAGCCTCTGTCTTCTCAGCAGATGTTCATCCCAAATAAGAAAATTGGAATAATACCCTAAATGTGAATTATAGATGGACTTAGACCATCCCTGAAGAGAAATCAGGATCCTCTTTCTTTGTCAGACGGACAACACCCTAAAGACCCTTCCTACAAAAACCACAGGGACACGTGGACTTTCAGTACCAGCTAGATCCAGCTTTCAGAGCCATAATTTGGACTTGTGTACCTAACTCCATTTATGGCTTAGCCATTGGCCTCTAAGGCACTGGGACACTTTGGAAAGTGGCCCACATGTAGGAAATACATTTTCAACATTGCAAAAAAAAAAAGAAAAAAAAGAGAAAAGTTTTGTTTTCCTTTTTGCCTGCAGGAATCCTTTAGCAAATGCATCAGACAGTGCCTGCCAAGCGTGGTCAGCTGGGATGTCAGCTGGGGATGAACAAATACTTGGGAGGAAGCTGCTGGAGTCTGCAGGGTTCCTGTAGACACTCAGAGATCTGTGCACAAAACCAACACATATCACCACAGCAGAACTGACCTACAGCTTTCTAAGCCCCCCATAGAGGAGTGCCCGCTCCACCATGGCATGTATAGCCTGCCCATGGCATACATTAGAGTGCCGTATACACTATGGCACAGTCTTACAAGTCCTATGGTCAGCCTTACAAGCAATGGCCAAGGTACTCACTGTAGCTATGAAACGCCTGGAGGAAAACAATCCACGAGACTGAACAAGGATGCATGAAGGATTTAAAACCACTTACAGTGCTCTCACCTGTCCTGAAGATGTTCTTGAGATACCTGATATAAGCCAAAGGCCCCAATGAAATCTATGGCGATACTGGTTTTCAAACCGTGCCCCACGAGACTCCAAGTGGTGATGTACTGGTGCCTTGCCAAATTGTATCACCGCTACAGTACGATCATTTGAATTCAAAACCCCACAGCAGTGAAACACACCTGTGTTGGTAGTCATCAGTGGTCCACACTTGGGAGCAAGTTTTTCTGCAGTTAAAAAAAAGAATCTGAAGGTCTGAAAAAGGCTGAGGATAATATTGTCTGAGCTGCTCTGAAGTTCCCAGCTCAGTGTTAGACCAAACCAACTCTCTCGCTATCCATTGCCATGTGGCACCCTCATGAAAAAAACCCAAACCCTGGGAGTTTAATATTCTATTCACAACATGAAAAGCTGAGGCTTCACCTTGCCCTTGGCACAATAAATAGACTGACTGAAGCAAGTGCCTACCCTAGTTTATAATTGCAAAATGCCTGCTGACCCGTAATAGGCTTCAGCAGCATATGTGTGCTGTATTTCTGGCCACAGGATGGGAGGCAGAATGCAGATTTCATGAGTTGCCAGTGGAAATTTATACTCAGCTGGTTAATATCTCTGAGCTTTCTTCACAAGAAAAGTGATTTTAGCTGTCACTGCTTGTTGCGCTCTGTGGCCAAGCCTGGCAATGCAATTAGCACTAACCCGGAGGTGAAGGGTGTGCAGGGACCACCGCGATGCTTCTGGCACTAATGGATATCACCACTTACCATTTGTGATCTGGCAGTTAAATACGCTTCCTTCCCATGCCGCGTCAGATATGTAACCATCCGTTTTCACATCTCTGTAATCTTTGCTGCCAGAAAAACTAAATTATGACGGCATTAGACGCAAGCCAGAAGAGAGGAATGTTTATCATTGTTGCATATCTCTTAATAAGTGTCTATAGAGTATCACAAGATGAGCAAAGGTTGGTCCACAGCGAGCGGTACTGTTATGGACAAAGGTGTGCAGCCAAAAAATATCCAGGTATGGCATTAAAAGCTTGAATTGAACTCCCGAAGCTGATAATTACTGGAGCTTGCCTGGGTGCTTAGCAAGCAGATAAAAGACTTGTATTAAATGGTTCATGATAGATAAATGGCAGATGGTAACTGGGCGCAGGAGGTACGGTATGATGCACAAGAGACTGATTAAGAGGAGCTGTAACTTAGATGCTTTGGATGTCGGACATCTGGAGTGTGGGGTGCACATGCTACTTTTCCTGCAAATACAGTATTGTGCCTATAATTGGGTCGAGACACACACACATATATATGCACACATACATACAAATGTATATACACAGTGCTAAATAAAAAATGGTCAAGACCAAACCCAAGGCCACAAGGCTGAGCAGCCAGAACTGGCTTTCATCCACAGAAATTAACACTAATTGTCTATTGCAGCTTTGTCTTGGAGAGCCATGGAGTAAACTACCAATTCAGTTATGTGCATCATGGTGGCCCAGTGCTTCAGCTGATTTCCCTGGCCCTCTTGTTTAGGAACATAGATGTGCCTTCAGGATTCCTTTTAAACCCACTCTCCATGGTTTGTTTAAATGTGGAAATAATAATAATAATAATAAAAAACTATTTTCAATGCCATCCCCCGGATAAGTCTATTAATTATTCATACTGATCAAGGTTTTGAGTGATCAGGGGACAGAAGAGTGGGTTCCTGTCATCTCCAACAGGAAAAAAAAAAACAGGCAGTGCTTTAATAGGAAAACATCTATTACAGGATGTGCAGTAACCGTGGAAAACGTGAATCCAGGAGCAGCTTTATGAGGGGATGACTCAGACATTGGTCATCCCCAGAAGAGTGGTCAAAACAGCGGGAATACAGTGATGGGAAGGCACCTGCATTGCAGAGCCGAGGTGACTCAGCGGGAGAGTTTCATCTCCAGCCTCTGAGATTTCTGTCCTGTCATGCAAGCCCCATCCCCAAGAGCACCCCCAATCCATCCAGTTCTTCCTTCCCCAGCAGCTGCAGGCCTGGGAGTCTGGGGCTCGCACTCAGGCACCTTCCCTCTCCTTCCCAGAGGTGAAATTTGGGGGGAAGAGAGGGTCCCCTTCAATTCATTCAGAATGGAATGTTTCGGCCACAAAGCCATTTGAAAATTCAGATTGGTTTCACTGAACACCATGAGCTTGCACAGTTAGGATGATGCTGACTGTAGGGACAGCTGACTCTGCCCTGTGAAAGGTGGGTGATCAGATTAGGTCAAAAACAAATGGAAAAAGGGCACTACCATTTTCCGGAAGACCAAGTATTGTCTCTTCTCAACTTCCTCTGCTTTCTTGTCCTATTCCTTAAAAGCTAGAAATGTGTCAGTGAACAGAAAAGGCCTGATGCCAGTCCAAAGACTATTTCCAAACTTCTTTTAACCTATAGCGATTTGTTCCCCATCCGCAGACTCACCTGATACCCTGTGCCCAGATCCCAACCAGGATGAGCGGATCCCCTCACCCCGCACACACTCATGACTGCCTGGGAATCTCCAAGTTGTTCTCCATGACACAGATATACACCACCCCCCTCTTCTAAGGCCTCCAGCCCTTTCTTAGTCAATGAAGGAACTCCATATGGTCTTCGTATAGTCTCGTCCTTCATGTCTCACCTTTTTCAGTGTGACCTCCAGAGAGGACTGGAGTTAGATAACTTCCAAGGGTTGCAGAAATGCTGCTTTGATGTTTTTTTCTGCAGACACAGTATTGGATTAAGAAAGAATAGTATGGAAAGACAAAACATCAGAGCTGGCTTTTCTCAGACTGGCTGCACAGCTCCATTTGGAAGAAAAACCATTTACTTTGTATTAGGCAAACAGGAACCTGATGCAAGCGACACGACTGCTGAATATCTATCATTCCTTGTATGTGCACTGGCTGGGTTTCAAGGCAGCACTGTACAGGCATAAATATGCTGGTGTAACTAAGAGTTTAATCACCAGCATCTGACTCAGGCACATGTACCACCATACCAAGTCCTCCATCATCCTCCCTCACATCAAAAAGTCCTTGAAACTTCAGGGTCCTGGGGCAGGCGGCACGTGCGCTGCTCCAGTAACCCCACAAGGACCTTCATCCCCTGTAATGAGCTCCTCATCCTCCTCCAAGCTCAAGGTCTTGCCCTTGTATGAGGTATCTGAGTCTCTATGCAGCCCTCAGTCATCGACTTCTGCCCCAGCCCCTGTGCACCACATGGACTCAGAGGGCACCTTATTCCCGAGGCGCATCAGCTGCCGCTTAACTATTTTTCCTTTATTTCACCAATTCTTCACTTCTCTGCTAGACTTGAAGCAGTTTCTTCCAGTTCTCAAAGCTATACTTCTCCAACAGCCTCAGGGAGTTGTTTGTAGGTTTGAGGGCTCTGTTTTGAGCCAGTGCCCCTATTTTTAAGGGCTCTGCTCTTAACCCATCTTTCATGCCCCATCACACCTGATACTCAGCGCCGGTCTGTGCAGCACGATCATGTAAAGAAGCTTAACTCGGCCGTGGCACCTTGCAAAGCTAGTGTCAGGCACCGTTAGCATAAAACCTGCAGGCTGGTATTAGTAGAAGCAATATTGGTTTTACTGGTTTTATCACAGGGAGCTGTGACTGCTGCAGGCACCAGGGCAGGGAAGGGTGAGCGCCTTCAGCCAGGGGACTAAAAGCAAAGAGCCATGGCGGTGTGGTCCTCTCACTAATTTTTTTCAAGTGCTATAAAGTCTGATCCTCTTCAAATAAGTGGAAATCTTTCCAGGGCATTCAATAGCCCTTAGATGCAGCTTTCAGGGTACGTGCGCCCACCTGTCGCTGCAAGAATGCACATGGGTGATCATGGCATAGTGAGAAATGCAATATGATTTTGGGAGACTCTCTGTCATGTGTGGTGCAATGCAGCTGATCTGGCCCTCCAGGTAAAACAGTTTTTTGCTAGAAGGTGTCACAGCTGAATTGAAGAGGGTGTAGGTAACTGCACACAGTAGGAAATCTCAGCCCGTATCTGCTCTCCTACATGATACACAAGACAGCTTCATTGAAATAAAATACCTAAGTGCTTGGTTTCACTTTTTCATATTTATTTATTTATGTCTTTTATATGCACATTTCTTGGGTAAATACAGTGAAATATTTTACTGTGAACTGAGATTGAAAGCACGAGCATTGGCATAGCCAGGCTGGAAAACTCTCACGTGTTGATTAGAGCAGAAGCTTTCTGATGTGACAGTTTGCCCTGCTGACCTATTTAATTAATTGGCTCATTATCAGCAACTCAGCCAGGAGCCATGTATTATCTGTGGGAATATTTTCCCCAGATATGCAGCCTATAGAGAAATAAAATCTATTTCTTTTTCCTATTGCTTTGGCATCTCATTTTACTGTTGAGTAACACATACAGCTGTATGTCTCCAGCTGGCCATGGAAGGATGAGAACTGAATCTGCAAATATTAAAGCACGTTTTAATTTCACAATGTAAAAAAAAAAAAAGGAAATGTTTCATATAGGCTTAGTTCAACATAAGATTGGCTCCTCCTTAGGTGGATAGGCCTGGCTGGGTGGCACCACTGTTCACTGGGGGCATGACAATGCTTAAGTCTTACGAAGACCATATGATCCCAGTGTACTCGAGATGTGCCCTCTGTGCCAGGGAGGGCCTGCAAGGGAAAGGGAAGGCTCCGGCCACCCAAAAGACAATTTTCTCAAGGTCCAGTGACCAAGCAGCTGAAGAGGCAAGTAAAACACTTAGGTCAGCCCAACCCTTGAGTGAAACATTTTGTTTTGATCTCACCAAAGGAGAACTAAAAAATATGGACAAAATTAAAGCATTAGTATTACAGAATATGTCATTTCCA
This sequence comes from Charadrius vociferus, assembly GCF_000708025.1. NCBI lineage: Eukaryota > Metazoa > Chordata > Aves > Charadriiformes > Charadriidae > Charadrius > Charadrius vociferus. The sequence goes on from NW_009647828.1 coordinate 4,337,172, forward strand.
ATTAAAAAAAAAAAATCAGTGGAAAATTCCAACAGCTTTACCAGCGCGGCTCATATCTCATGGAGGCAAATCCAGCAAGCAATGTCCAAGCTGACTACGCAGTGTACAGAGGTGCCAGTGCCAAGCCCGACAGCAGCCATGCCTGTTTTCTTCCAAAAGAGGGAGAACTGAGACAAAGCATTTGGTACCTGCCTCTGAGCTGAGCACAGGCCAAGCAATTGCGTGTACAGGACTTGCCATCATCACATAGTCATTTGTAACTGTAAACTCATTTTTATCTTACGGCAGCGTTGGAGAGATCTGTACACTATAAATGGAGTCCTTACATCTCAGTAATACATTCTCTTTCATTTTCTACTTGATGATTCATGTAGTTTTTAACCAAACCAAAGAACCTCTCTTCATTTAAGCAAGCTCAAAAAAAAGGAGGTAAAGACTACTTAAGTGCTTATGAATTTCTATAAAGGTAGTATCTCCCACTCAAGCCCAGCAGACATGGTCCTAAACACTGACAGAACTTGAGCTGCCATGAAGAAACAACATGGAAACAAGCATGAGGCAAATTGAGGCTGGCTGGAAAGCAAAAGGCTTGATTTTAGGAAAATTGGGAGGAGTGGCTGGAAGTTGCTTTCATTCACAACTGCCAAACCATCAGTTACTTCACAATAAGCCTTTCTCACGTCTCCTCTCTCTCTCTCCATCTCTTTTGAACTCCATCACTGGCCCAAGAAAGTTTCATTAAAAATATACTACTCCCAAAGCTTTGTTTAATCATCATCCCTTGCCAAAAATCATAGTCTGGTGAAATATGTTAATTCACAAGTTCTTTCCCTTTGCTTATAATTTATCCTCAGGTTGATGGCTGAGCCATGGACAGGACTCACCAGAGGAGACCTGGCTGCAGCAGGCGGTGGTTTTGCATCGTTAACTCTTGCTACTTCAGCCCCCTCTGAAGAAGGGTATTTCCCACACTCTCCATGACCCCTGCATTATAAAATACTACATGAAGAACCCGTTCCAACAAAACCTTAAATGAACACTAGCTTTAAGCATGTGATTAGTTATCTTGTGATTAAGAGATCAAAGATGCTGCACTGGTGGAGTCGTCTTCAGGGAAGCACTTCTCCATGGTGATCCACGGGAACTCTGTTTTTCAGCCCATTGAAGCTGTGGGACTACAGATGTGCTCAAAGTTGTTTTGCTCTAACTATTAATTGCCAAACAGGGTAGTGGGACTATTTAAAGGCTTAAGGTTAAGTACACACTCAATGATTTATTGCATAATTGTGGGTTTGGTGGTGGCAATGGGAAGCCTTTTCATTGAAACAGGAGGAGAAGTTGATTTCTCAGTGATGGGGCTGAGGATTAGCCTTTGAATGTCCTTGCAGCCTTCCAGGAAACGGTGGCTTTTGGTGAGCAATGCTATTTGCAAAGCAAACAGTGTAAAAGTGTCAGAGCAGTGTCACTGCAGGTGCTTTTCTTTTACAAATTTCACATTATACCAATGAGATCCTAAACACCAATGTTTTGACTCTGCTGGGCTACATTGAGCTTCTAATTATGTTTGTGTAAACACCTCTGAAATTTTACACCTGTTCTATCACAAACCACTGGTTCTTCCTAACCATGCTCTTCCAAGGAAGCTGTTGCAATGGGATTTCTGCCTGTTCCCATGCAAGCTGCAGATAGCATCACACACCTTTGAGGGTTCAGTCACTCCATGGTGAAGTAGATGTTCTGTAGGGGGCGACCAGCACGGACACACATGTATTTTAGGCTGTCTTTCAGCACTGTGTAATTCATTAAGCTATTCACCAAGGAGATTTTGCACCTCTAGTGTCCAGTGAGATAATTTGCAGTGAGTTCTAGAAAGCCTCTAACGTAGAGAAATAGTCATTATTGGATTAACCTCTGATCATTTTGAATGAATTCTCCCATAAAGGGTGCACCAAGTGAGTTCAGTGTTCAGTCTGTTCTTACATACTGAGAAACGTAAAAGACAAAATTAAGGATGGAAAACGCTACTTGAAAAATCATGGTGATGATGAGGGAGGAATCCAGAGCAATCTTTTCACTGAAGAGATACCTCGCCCCTGCTTTAGGAACGCATCCTAAGGAAGACATTTATTTAGCAATATAGTGGGACCAGACAGAGTGTGGTATCCTCATGCCACACCACATACCCAGTTGGTAAATGACTGAACCTGCACAGCCAAGGGTGCTCGGACCACAGCTTGCCCCTCCACAATGAGAAATTCGCCTTCCACCCAGGAGATGGCACTAAGGCACTCACAAAAGACATCACTTTAGCCTTACCAGAAACCTATTTTCTCTGAAGTTGTGTGTTGGGGAGAAAACCTGCAAAATTTGCATTCACTTGGTTGTGCATCTTGTGATGGGACCAGCTGAGTACCCTAAGAGGGAACACGTTTCTGACTGCTCTGTGGATGCTGTCACTGGGATTTCAAGTGGATTGTCCTCATGGCTCCAGTGCGTTTCCCATCAGACAACTGGTGGATCACAGCAGCCTCCATCCAGGGATGTTCCTCTGTTTTGGACACAAGGCAGCACCAAACGCTTTGGAGAAATATGCCGAGGGTCAACTATAGCAATAAGGAGGCAACATGGTCCTGGAAAACACATCCTAATCTCTATCAGCCACAGTCTGACTTATGTCCAGCCTGTTTCTCTGTGCTGGTGTTGGTTTTTTTTCCCTTGGACTTTGTGGCTCGTGTAAAACCTGATGTTCTTCATACAAATGCTGCATTGCTTTTTGAATCCTGTTGAGCTCACAGCTGGTGTTACCTGGTGCCGTGAGCCCAGGCTGTGCAGAAAAAAGGAATGAAGATGGACAGTGCTGAGGTAATGCCAATATTGCTAAAGCTTCTCACCTCTTTTTGACCCCAGCACTCTTAATTTTACACCTGTGCCACTCACATGAAGAGGTTCCATCCATCAGGTAACGGTAACATCACTGGGGGCACTGGGGAGACAGAGAAGCTGTCTCTGTGGCTGCTTCTTTCTGTCATCTGGATATATTTGCATGCAGCCCAAATGTCCCCAATTTTAACACAGTCATGACTCCCTGGGGTGGTGTGAGAGCTTGCTGAAGCCACACTTTGCACTGTGCTGACTGCTGCCCACCCTTTTGTGTGCTTGAACTGGCTTGGAAACATTGCTGTTTCCATAGCTGGGAGTTGGAGGGGGAAAAAAGTCCTTAACAGAAATCACTGCCAACATCAGACAGACCAATACTGGGAAGGGGCAATGAGGGCTGGGAAAATAAAGGTATGAAAGAAAATAATTTTAATACTTGGAAGAGAAATGGCAGGAGATGGGGATGCAACAGGCTGGATCCTGGGTGCAGGGGCTAAAATGTGCGAGTGCAGTTTTCGAAATCCTCATCTCTAAAGCCTGGTCTCCAAAGCTGGAAAGCTCCTAAATAAGCGTACTGCCAGAATATCCAGGAAGGTCATTTATCTTCAGTATCAGCAGCTTCCTTCCTTCTCCCTGGCACACAGTTAAGGACCGCGTTAGCAAACCCAGTATCCATCTGCTTGATTGAATATCTTCATTAGTGCGCCTGACAGGGTGTATCACAACCATATATTTCGATTTAGCAATTTGTTTCCACCGTGGTTGCCCGTTTTGATTAGCATTTAGCAACATACTTTTTCCTAGTGAAGATGACTTGAAATTATGTTGTATATGTGTCCTAAGCATTCGTCTGGGCACAAGCCCTGTCAGCGTAACTAACTGTTGCAGCAGAGCAGTGTCAAAATCAGCTTGAGAAGCCTGCCTCCAGCACAGGGAGGCAGGATAACAACGTTTTTCCATAAGAGAACCCTGTTAGTGAGGCCATGGAATTCTTTTTAAATGGTGCAAAAGTACATGTCCCATTAAGAACATCTCTATTCTCATGGTCTCTTTTCCCAAGGAAATCAAATGCCTGGGTCTCCTCGGGAGCCTCTGATGTGAGTATTATTTTTCCCTGTTTTTAAGTTAAAGGCCGTTTCATTGTTTCTGCCCTCCAAATTCTGCACTCACTAGTCCACCATAATTAACTACAGTGGAAACACCCTATGCCACCCAAACACCACATGGGCTGCAATCAGTAATGTCCCATGCCAGAGCAGGGAGAGGGGGAAGCTTTGCAGGAATACCCGACCCTTGTACCTCCCTGTATCATCTGCTTAGAGCTTGGCCTTGCCAGACGTCATTTTGCTAAATCCCCCAATGTTTTTCTTCCTGCAGGGAAACACAGCCGTGCACGTGGCTTTCCCAAGGCCCTGCAGCAAGTTAATGGTAAAATTTCCCTTGGGTAAGTGGTGATGGGTTGAAACACCAGTGGAGTTTAAGGAAGAAAGAGAGGTGATTCCCTTTAATGATAAGCTCCTTGAGGCAGGGAACAGTGTGCTGCCGTGTATATATAGTCCCTGTCACCATCAGGTGTAGGTATGATTCATATTGCTGTAAAAGAAGTTACTTGTTGTCATTATTATTATCTTTTGATATTTTGGCAGTATCCATTAAGAGACTCTTGCTTATCACTGAATATCACAAGGATGTCTCATTAAAAGCAATACCTTCTAGGCGCTACAGAAGGAGGTCTCCACACCATCTACTCCAGGCTAATTTTGGCGTCAATTCAGAAGACCCAGAGTCTGATCATTAAAGCCACAGAGCTCAGTAGAAAGGCTGTGATGGGGGCATCAGTCCTCCCCAGGTCTTGGATCAGCAGCTCTGCATTGCCATCTTCAGGCTGGGAGCAGCCTTGCTCCTTCCAGAAATCCTAGAAACCTCTCAGATGTAGCAAACTGAATTCTGGCTTACCCAGCATTAGTTGAAATTGGTGGCCTAATCATGGAAAAAGGTGTTAAATACAAAGAAGGGCAAGGAGCTCTGCAAGGCTGGTACTCAGCTGCCCTAGATAACACGGGTATTTCCCTCCCTGTAAGCATACAAGGCTTTAAAGAGAGTAAATTTAACACAAGCAATGCTGTTTAAAACATACTACTTCTTGTTGTGAGACAAAGTTTATTGGCAAGTTTTCTTTAAAGTACATAAACTGAAACTGCCTGAGTGATTTTAGCTTTGTAGCCTGCATGGTCTCCAAAAAAAGCCTTTTACTGCCAATGGCAAAAGCTCAGGTTCTTGTGAGATTTTAATGATAATATGTATTTTAAAAAATCTATGCCAAATGCTTCACAAGTATTTGATAAATAAGGTGGTGGGTTTGGAAGAGAGGAGGTTTCCAGGCTTCCAGGGTGATGGAACACATGTTGTGATGGACAATATCACACAGACAGCTTGGAGGGCCAAAGAGTTGTAATCACAGAACAGCCTAAAATAAATCAGAAATTCCTGGAATAATGTAGGCGTTCTGGCCCAGCAGAGCCAGCTTAAATGAGGTTGCTCAGACCTTGTCTCATCATCTTATGAACATCTCCCCACGATTCCCCCACCTCTCTGGTCACCAGACAGTGTTTGATCACCCTCATGGTGAAAAATATTCTCCTAATAAGATCTGGTTGGCAAATCCCTTTCTAGGAGCCCACAAAATCATAAAATCATAGAATGGTTTGGGTTGGAAGTGACCTTTGACGGTCATCTAGTTCAAGACCCCCGCAATGAGCAGGAACAAATGCTGCTACTCAGAAGAATATTCCAGCTCTTACCATTTTATCTCAGGTCTCGAGATAGTTTGTGCCAGATCTCACGACTGCTTATCCTTTCTCCTACTGCTTCAGTCCCTGAAATCCCACCATTACGCAAAGCTCTCAGTGCAAAAATGGGTAATCCTGGTACTTACCACGGCCACCTGTAGCACCACTCATTGGGCTGTGTCCATCACAATCCCTTTCCCAAAGGACAGCCCAGAGCACAGCCCCGCAGCAGGGATTTGAGACGACCGGTTCAGCCTCCTCAGGAAAATGCTGTAGCTGTCCTTGTATTCGGATACCCAGCGGTTCCTGCAGAGAACACGGAGGTAGGGATAAGAAGAGGACCTCCATCCTCTGCTTTGTGCATCAGGACAGGGGACCTGCCTCCCCTTCTGTGGTGGTTGACCACCCAGCCAGGGAATAGCACAGAGCAAACGAAAGCACATGCCAATGGCAGGGGGGAGACAGGGAACAGCCTGTCTCCATCAGGAGCAGCACAGATGCTGCAGCACACATGGCTGTCATTGGCACCAATCTCCCACCTAGATCAACCATTACACAGCCTCGGTCTCCAGCCTACACATAACTCCAGGACCGTAGATCAAAATCGAGACTTCAACGCAGAGCTGAAATACATGTGTGTGTTAGCGGGAGGTGGGGGGGATGAGGCAGCGGGGAGGAATTGCCTTTCCGGTGAGAAACGAGAGCTCAGGAGCAGTTTATGCCTGTTTGTTCATAGCGTGTGGATGAGTCACGTTGCAAACGGCTCCTGCCCTGTCTGATTTGAGAGAGCCCTTTCCCAGAGGAAGCCCGGGCGTGTAAATGTTGAGATGTGCCCCCCGTCCCTAGCCCCACAGAGACCTCGGCATCTTCTTTCCACAGCGACAAGGTTGTTCCAGGAGAAGTTTCCCCACTCCTATCAACACCACTGCAAAACTTTTCAAGAAAAAGCTGAGCAGGCCTTGAGAAAGGATTTGGCCCCAGGGGAATTCATTTGAGCTCATTGCATAACACGGACACGGAAAAATACGCTTGAGAAACATCTTCCAATCCCAACCAGCTCCAAAACCTCCCTGCCCTACTCTTACCCTGTCCCCACTCCCACCAGTCGCCTTCTCCCCCCAGCCCACCTCTCCCTTACTGGTTTAAGTGCTCATCTTCGGGGAAAATGTGAGAAAGGCTCTTATCTGCTCTACAGTATCCATCATGGGCTCCTGGCCAGCGCTGGAAATCTCTGTTGTAGGTACTTCTCCAGTCCAGGTCAAAGCACTCTAGTGAAAGACAGTCCAAATAATGAAAGACTTTTTTGGGTCTCTATCTCCTGTATCCCACAGTCTGAGTGTTCCCCCTTCTCCTGAGCTCCGTCGGCTGTTCACGCTTTCAGTGCTCCTGTTGGAGCTACCACAATCAGAGGTTTAGCCAAGGGAAAATGCAAGAAGTGCTTCCCTGGTGTAGATAAGGTCTTTTAGACTAGATTATTTGGCCCTTATTTTATATAGCCTTTTATGTATGATGGAAGTCACACAAGGCAGATCTGGAAATTATACCTTGTGCTCTTCCTTCTGGACATTGACTTGTCAGCTTGTATATATTTTCTCCTACTGTCCAGATTTTCTCTTTCATCCTGCCAGAGCAATGTGTCTCTGCTTTATTTAATCAGGGACTAAACCAGTGAAGAGATCCAGGGTCCACTTAACCCCCAAGTGAGGACCGTCACATCTGTTGTGCTATCTTTCCCCCAAAATCCCTGTAGGAGCTGGTTTGAAGGGGTGTTCCTATCCTGCTCTCCAGAGATGCCCCATCTGTATGTTAGCAGCCTGTGTGTGTGTCCTTCTGACTGAGCAGATCTGCCTGTGGAGAAACGTGCTGCCACCTCTCACAACAAAGCAGGGAGGACATGCAAAGAAGAGCCACCGATTGTAGACATTTCAGATTTTCTGTGTATTTTAAAAATAACACGTTCCTGTAATGAGCTGTTAGTGAAGTATTTTTGCTCTTTTCGCTGAGGCTTCAGATATTTCGCACATGCGTGGCCGTGTCAGGCTGTTAACGCAACCCGAGCAGTCGCATCAGCAGCAGCAGTTCCCATGCTGCCACGTTATTCCCAGGCCACATCGAGTAGGGCTGCGCTACACGGGGTGGCCCATATGGAAACTGGGATGAAAGAAACGTTATTTACAACGCTCCAACCTCTTCTGGAAGACAATTGTTTTTCTCTGCCCTGCTTCTCCACGCTGATAGGCAGATGGTTATGGGGGCTGTGCAGACCTTTCCCATGTCATTCACCTTCCCTTCACCTTCCTTAGTCTCTTCCTGAATTATGTAAAAAAAACCAAAGCCAGGCCACAAGTCACCCGCACAGGGCAGCTGCCACAACCTCCATCCACTGACCTTCCAACAAAGCAGACGAGCCCAGGATCGTGCTTCTGTTTTGCTGAGCATCATGCTGCCTTGCCCGGCACATCTCCTGGGTGAATTGCTGGTAGGTGGCCCAGCCTGGGGCCAGCTTCTGCTTGTGCAGCAACATCCCTGAGAGATGGGAGAAGAAAAGAGCACATTAGTTGGGAAGCACCATTAATTAACTCACCCAAATGCTACCCTTGGGTGGGAGCAGGAAAACAACAATGGCAAGTTGGAGCCTCAGCTGGCATAAATCAGGGCAGACCCATTCACTTCAGCAGAGCTTTGCTGAGGTGCATCAATTTTGCATTGATTTGTTTCATAAAGAAAAAAAAAGCTGTCTCCATGTTGCCCTGGTGTGCTAAAAGGAGCTGAGACCCTCTGCAGGAGATTCAGGTATGAAAGGGAAAGGCTTTGCAGGAAACACTGCACTGCTGGGCTGCACAGGGGCAGAGCAGGAAGGGAAAAGTCCACAGTGGTTTTGTCATTAGCACAAGGCAACTTCAGATGGGCTTGGTAAGGAGATGCTTGAAGCCCTCAGACGTTAAGTGGAGTCTAAATGGACTGTCCAAATGGAGACATGTCTGTCTGAGCTGCTTGTCCAAACTCTCCTTCTAGTGAGTGGAGAGAGAGAAAACCTGCCAGGGCTTAATTCATCTCATCCTCAAAGTGGCACTTAAGCTACAGGAGATGGCTTTGTCTTTTCTCCCAACTGATCATGAAAGGATCCAGATGCAGATGTCCTATGCTGGGAAAGGTGAGCTCAGGAAACAGAGAGGACATCCTTGCTCATTTCCTCCTGTTTGATTCTGGAGCATTGCTCAGCAATGCTGCACTCTTCTCCCTCACACAGGACCTCAGAGGAAGATCTCTGGCTACTTTGGCCATGGCTGGGTGATGTCTGGTGACCATTGATTTTGTTTTCCTGATTTCCGTTAGCATTTTAATCCATGCAAGCAAACGGTTAAATGGTGTGACTGAGGGCTGGCCACCAGCCCCTTTGCTGCATTTGCTGCCAGAGATGCCTAGCAGAGGGCCACCAAGTGCTGCTGGTTTGAACCATCCAAGTCCCTCATGCTTAGACAGAGTCCTTTTGCCTCTCTGTGCTTCTGTTTGCCAAGTTAACTGCATGTCCCTCTATCCCAAAAGAGCTGTGAAGATAAAACCCCTAGAGAGACTGCAGTACTGACGCCTTGCTAGTAGGGACTCTTCATGCATCAAACATGGTTCTGCAAACGTTTTTAAGACTCCAGCTCACTATGTCTGCATTTTGAGCTGGCCTGGGAGCTGCATATTAATTGTAACGGGTGCTGTGCCCTCACTGTCAATCCTCCCTGGGCGCAGCCCAGCACTGACGCTTTGTTGGGATGCTGCCATCTGCGCGTGTCCAGCCAGCGTGGACCATGGGTAGGGGGAGCTCAGCTGGCGAAGGCCCAGGCAGACAGCCCCTCGGGTAGCTGGATGTGGCCAGTCAGCTGTTCGCTGGCGCCGGCGCAGGGGGTTACCTGCTGTTCCAGCAGTCTGAGCAGCAGCTGGAAGATGCTGGCAATAAGACAGCTCGTTCTCTGGCTCAGCAAGAGCCTGCGGCCTCTCCGATGTCTCTGCTGGGATTGCTGCCAGTTCGGTGGCAGGGTAGTACGTTGGCAGGTAGCTTTCTGCAACGGGAAGGGCTGAAGTAAAGTGCTTTCTCTGCTGCAAGGTTTTGGGGCCGGAGGTGCTGCCTTCTGGTTTTCTCCCTCCTGCGACATCAGCGCAACTGCTGGCTTTGATGCTCGGTGCTGGGATGACTTCTCTCCCCTGCCAGACAACGTCACTGTAGGTCATTGCCCGCTCCTCCTGGGGCACAGCAAACTCCTTGGCTTTTAGCTGGGAGTCTGCAATCTGCAGCTTCTGCAGAAAGAAGTCCCATGTGAATGGAGATGCAGCAAGGAGGAAGAACAGTTGCTAAAGCATCGACAATCTAGGGCTCGATCTTACAGTTGGACTTAATGGCCTTAAAAGTCTTTTCCAACCTAAATGACTCTGTGATTCTATGATTCTATAAGCAACATTACCTGCCCATTGGACAACCCAGGCTTTGGGAGGGTCAACACCCCTGGGGACTCAGTGGTCACAAAGCAGCTCCACAACATCATTAAAAATGCACAGACCGTCATGGCTTCCTCTTTCTGCCCATCTTATGGCTTGGGACCCTGCTGGGCCCCAGGTGGACAGTAGGATGGAGGGACCGAGCCCCGGCACAAGCAGCGGTTTGCTGGTGGGAGAGGGAATGGCTCCAGGGTTCATGTTGGGGAAAGGCTACTGTGGCTACTGGAATGGCTGCTCTGGGGGTCTTCTAGCTCCAGCCTCTTTAGCTGGGTGCACACTACAGCTGCATCATGAGCCAGTTGTTCCTTTCTAGGGGCTCAGTAGGAGACTGCTCTGCCAGGCTGCTGGGGCCAGCAAAGACCATCCTCATGGTGTTTGTCCATCAGTGTTTTGGATCTCCAGGGGTTTCTGTTTGTCCCTCAACGTCCAAGCTTCCCAGGGCTCTCCCCAAGGTGTCTTCTCCTTCACCATACTGACAGTAGGGCCGGATGGAGGCTGCAGGGCTACAGGAACTACCTGTATCTGGGGGCTTCTTCCACCAAGGATGGCCAGAGCTCCTCAGAAGGCATCTCCAGAGGGATAAGAGCCTTCAGGAGACCACGGTGCACAAGGATCACCAGACAGACTTTTCCACCTTAACCCAAGGAGCTCACCACTTTCCCCTTGGGAGCAGGCTACTGTCCAAAATTTCACAAAGAAAAAACCACCACAGTGCTTTTATCCTTGCAAAAAAAAAAAAAAAAACAACAAAAACAAACCAAAAAACCAACACTTGCAAAAAAAACCACCCCAAAAAACAACAAACAACCCTAGCAGTGCTAAGAGGGAAACCTGGGCCTCCCGAGTACCTCATCATCCCACTACCCAGGGGGGCAGCTGTCCTCTGCAGGCCTTGGGAGTCAATAAAGAGTCAAAGGGAACTGCAGCCCAAGGAAAGAAGACACATTTCAAGTGCTCCCTCCCTTCTCACCTCCCAAGCTACATCAGGAAGTGTGCAACCTTCCAAAAAAACAGAAAAAAAGGTTAAAAAAAACCCACCAAACCACCCAGAAAATAAAAAGAAGTTGAGATGCATGGCTTGGAAACTGAGCTCCAGCAGGCAGGGGTTAAACCCTGCCCTCCCAGCCAGGATCTTGGCTCCTGGAAGCAGAGCAGCCACCTAAGGCTGGGGCTGCCCAGGAAGGGCTCGACAGCCCCGGAGAACAGCGGGAGCCCCGAGCGGGACCGTTAATGAAGGCTGCTGGCAGCGGGAGCGCTCCTCCAGGGCAGGAGGAGGGGAGAGGGCAGGAGAGGAGAGGGCTCCCTAGGCTGCAGCCCAGGCGAGGATGGCAGCAGTGGCCACAGACAGCTCCTCTGCCCCAGCGGGCACCTTCACACAATGATTTCTCTGTTGTTGTCCCCCCCCTTTTTCCTCCCCAGCCTGAACTTTTTTTTTTTCCTCTCTCGTGAGCGTACGAGCCCAAAGCACTTTAGCAACCAAACATGCCCCCCGCCACTTCTCTGCAGTGGCCCAGTGCAAACCGCAGCTGTCCCCACCGGGCTGCCACAAGCAATTAAACCAGGGCAGGCGGAGCGAGGCAAATCAGATTAAATAGCTCGGGGGGTTGCTCGCACTGCAAGGAGATTAGAAAAAAAACAACCTCAGCTTGCCCACAGAAGTCTTCTCAGGCCCGTGTCAGGGCAAGGAGACATCTCCATCCCAAATGCAATCCCCCTCCTCGAGGCACTACCGGGATGGGTCTAATCCTGACGTGCTCCATCAGCCCCACAGGGAGCAATAGGAGTCCAAGGCTTAGGCACCAGTTCAGCAAGCAATCGTTAGTGCCCTGACTTAATGAGCGTAATTAGCATCGCCCGCCCCAAACAGCTTTATTGGAGGGCTCCAGGGGGATTTCCCGCAAAAGGGATGGGGACGCAAGCCAAGGGCATTTGAGTGTGATGCGACCTGCTGGTGGGTCACAGTGGTGGGGACCAAAGCAGACCCTGCTGGTGCAGACGGCACCCACGTCTCCTGCCCCCTCGGCACCCACCCCGTCCCCAGCTGTCCTGTAGCCGTCAAAAGGGAGCTGGCACCATGGGCTAAAAAGCCAAGCAAGGAGAATCCCACGGTACCTGCATGTTCTCCTCGCTGGGTGGCTGGTAATCCTCGCACCACTGGTAGTCTCTCTTGTACAAACTCCTGTACATGCCCGGTGACACAGGTGGCTGAAATGAGACAGGGCAAACACAAGGAGCTGCTAGAACTTGGGGGAAGCCTTCAAAAGTGGTGATACAAACCCAAAATGCTCCCTCACAGCCCAGGAGAGGATAAGCTGCTCTTCTGAGCACAGACTCTGTCCCAGCCTCAGGGACAGCCCCATCTGGGGCCAGTCCAACCCCTTGAGCAGCTGAGCCCCGAGCAGGGTGGCCAGGAAGGTCCTACCCTCTTTTGGCAATGATCTCTGGGGCTCTTCTTGTTCCAGGGTGTCCCTTGCAACAAACACCTTCCTCCTGCCTTTCTCAAGCCTCCTCTGAATGCTCAGATGCCCCCAGGCAGAGCACTAATATACAGCTGTTGAAATACTTTGATCAGCTGCTGAGGTCCAGTGTCACTCAGGTTAAATCAGCATGTGCTTCCATCTTGTATTTCAGTAATATTTCCCACGTGCTTATCACATATTTAAAGTTAAATGCTAGCTAATGTCAATACTCGTTCTTCAAAGCGATTGGAGAAATTATAGAGGAAAACTCTGCCAAGGGATATTAAGCCAGTGAAACCTGCCCTAACACCAAAAATCATCGCAGTGCAAACTGATGGAGACAGGGAAAGGATTTTAGGGAAGAAGGATTATGTGCCTGTCTTGTTTCCTGTGCTCCTCTCTCGGCATCCACCACGGGCCATGCTAGAGTCAGGAAATCGGGTGAGATGAGCCTTCAGGCTGAGCTGAGAGCCGTTTTTATGCTAAAGCATTAAATGTGCTAACTTGTCAATGCATGGCAGAGGACTGGGGGAGATGAGATCCTGTGCAGTAATTGAAGGTGTCACTGCGATCTCAACTGCTGCATGAACATGTCCACCACACAGAGGTGGCTTGGCCGGACAAGGCACAGGTCTACACTGCCATGCCTCATGTGACAAAAAGGAACCAATAACTGCACTAGCACACAGCACCTTAGGGAGGGCTCCTCATGCCTTGCCAAAAATGTCATCTATTATGGGCAAGAATATATTTTACAGTCTCATTCCTTTTTTCTAACAGTTCATTCTTTTTGCCCTCTGGACTTCCCAGACCAGTGACAGCCTTTGGCCAGAAGCTTGTTGTCACCAGCTCCTATTATCTTCCCAGCCTGTCAGACCCTGCAAACCCCTTACTCAAACACCAGTGAGGATGAAAGTCCCATGTGTACTTCACCTTCGAGTGCCCTGTTTTACTCATTGTGTCCACCATGGTGAGCCAGGAACCTGGACCAGAAAAGTCACTCAATTAACCACCAGCAAACCAGATCCTCTCCTCTGCACTGCCCCAGGGAAGAGATGGCAGCACCCCACCACCAGCAGACCCAGAGTCAGCCAGGGGGGTGAACATGGGTGTCCCCTCCTGAGACAGTGCACGTGTGCAGTGGGATCCACCAGCATGTGTGTGGCCACAGCGTCTTCAGGGACAGGGAAACTTCTGTCCCTTTGTGAGACACCTGCACTCCAGAACCCTGGAGGCCTTGGTGGGAGGGGGTTCCCCACGAAGGTGTGAGGTGAGGGCTTCTTGGAGGAGATGCCACCCCACAGTCATAGCTGGGGAGCTGCTACTTGTTCTTTCAGCTGCAGCCAGCCATGCTGGGGACATATAGCCAGGAGAGGGACCAAGCCTGCCCTTTGTGAGCTCTCAAAGCCTCCTCAGCTACTGCTGAAGATAAAGATAGGAGCAAAAGACGGAGAAACGGGAGGAAAGACCCCACTTTGTGGGTGTGTTGTGGGGAGCATAAGAAAACAGCATCCTCAGCTCACTGCATTGAGAGGTGGGAAACATTGCAGAAGTAAGGCAGGCAGGGATCTCTGCTTGGTCTTGTAGGGTGGCCAAGTACACCTGAACTGTCCCACCCAGATGTTGCAGCCCCCTTCCTCTGATGACCTGCAACATAAGAAAGCAGAGGATGCTTAGATTTAGGTTTCTGTCCCATGAATGGACAGGAACAGCAAACTAGCAAAGAGTATTCACTCTTTAAAAAATGTCATGCATTAATCAGGTTTGGATCCACCTCATACAAGACTAATCTCACCTAATTTTAGATGTTCACAAAGAGGACATCTCCCTCTGAGCTGATCCTTCCTGGCTTATTCAGCCCAATTCATGTGACCAATGTAGGTACATACTTGGGGATGAAATAAACTGCTTTCTCAGAAAGCCTGGGTTCAGTCAGTTGAATCTCATCCAAGAGTCCAATTTCTGGAGCTACACATGAGCCTGGATATCTGTTCAGAAATGAGATTCTCTGGCATTACAGTAGTGCTAATAGCAGTAAATGCCGGTGATGACGCATGAGTCAGAAAGATGACATCTCGGCTCCAGAATCCTTCACAGAGGAGAGTCGGTCGCAGACCTGGGTTCACAGGCACTGTCGGAATGAGCTGAATTTCTAGAGTTATTTCTCTTTGCACCCTGTTACGCACCAGTCTGTAACTGGAGTCCAAGGATGCTAATGCTCTGGCAAGGGTCGTGTGCTGCTAACACCTCAGCACTGGAGTCAGGCAGAAAGAGAAGCCCTTTGTCCCCACTGTATTTTACGCAAATTAATATTAGAATAAATGATGCAACGAGGAAAGAAATTGTTTCCAGAAATGTGAAACTCTCGTGTTCTTCTGTGCTTATATTAAAGGGATTACACTCCATTTCCTTCTTAATACAGCTAATGCTCTATGGGAAGCCCTCAGGCCAGGGATTAAAGCACTTATTCAATTAATTAAGAACAAACTTCTGCCTTAAAGTCAAACACACAAATATCAGTAAGCCCTTGAGAGCGTCTTCCTTCCAGGGCAAGGAAAATGGATCCTATTTCTGAAGTAAATGAAACTGAGCCTGCACTCTAAAATTATTAGGAATAATATAAATTAGGAAGATTCATTTTTAAAATATCAGTGTTCTGTAAAGCAGCACAGTAAAGGAGGGACACTGCCATCATCTTGAACTCAGCATCTGAACTCACATCAGTTACAGGAGGGGGCAGAATCAGGTCGTGCAAGACTAATATAAATGAGATACAATTTTAGGATGTAACATTGGTAACTAGCTCCAAGCTGCCGGCACACCAGTGTTTGGATATATTTGAAGTTAGAGGTGAAATCCTGGCCCTGCTAAACTCAAAAAACAAAATGCTTATTCAGTTGGATCTGAATTTCACCTAAGGTGTCTGATTCATTACTGAGATAGGAGACAATTTCCAAAACCTGGCTCCAAATTCTAATCTTCCTTGATGATGGCTTGATCCTTCCGTCTTCTCGCAGGCACAGCCCACATGAAATTAAAAGGCATTTTGCCAGGATAGTTCGTGCAGGAGCAGCCCATTATTGCTGTTCAGCTTCCCATTTCTTCTTCCCAAACACCAAACTACGGGGCTGACAATTACCAACGTAATCCCAATTAGCAGTGAGTAAGAAGCAAACTCCCAGCTCTTATCTTCCTCTACCTCCAAGAGAGCTTATCTGCCTCCTCAATGCTAATTCAGATATGGAGAAAAAGTGAAACAGCCACATGCCTTTTCTTTAAGTTATTTTATACAGAAGAACTTTTTTTAACTTCCTTCACAGACACTTGTGCGCTGCAGTGTCATTACCTCTCCTGTAATGCTGATTCCCTGCAACAGTCCCAGATTTCTCTGAGCCTCCCAATATAAGGAAAGTCAGCAGAAGGACGTTCCTGCATGTCAGATGCCTCCCCTGGCATTCACACACACAGTGCTCAGTGTGAGCTGCACATGAGAAGCACCAGGAGGGAGACATCCAACTGGAGTGAATGGAAATATTGTGTTGACTTCAAACAAGCTGTAATCACCCTTTCCCTATGGCATTAACCACTGTGAGATCATTCAAACTCTGCTGGGCTACACAAAGCAGCACCAAGCACTTCAATGTTACCTGTGAATCACAGCCACGGGGTTGCTTTGTCATTTTTTTTGACCAGGCAGCTTTTCCTATGCCTTTTCCTCCCCACCTTCCCCCAACTAAATACTTTCTCTGTGGTTTTTCTGAAGTTTCCCTGCCCTAGGAGTTCACTGAAGAGAGTTCACTGTACTCTGCGTGGGTCCTGCCTGTGCAGCTGACTGTACACCTCAAAGAGAAAAGCTGATGCTGAAGACCAGCATGGCGTTATAAACATCTGCAGGTGAAAATTGCTTTTAAATAATTGGTTTATTTTCACAATTCTCCAGAAAGGTGATGGCTGAGATTTCCAGGGTCAGGAGCCTAAACCAGGTACCTGAATGCACGTGCCCGTGTTTCCCAAGGCAATAATTACCCTCAAACATCCAGGGACATTTTCAGAGGGTGCTGGTGCTTTTGACCCCTCCACATCATGCTGCATGCATGGATATAAGGGAATTCCAACAAGCCAGCCTGGACCGGATTCTCAAAGGCAGGCAATTATGTGTTTTAACAGCACCTTGGCAGAATTTTCTAATGAGCCCAATGTGTGACAGCTGAGTTCAGGCCCTTTCAAATCAGATGGGAAGACTTTAAATTAAAGTCAAGGACTTTAATTATAATTCAAAATATCGAAATTTGTGTACCTGATCTGTGCAGCTCCTTTCTGACATTCTGCTGGATGTTTCCCCGTGCTTAGAGATACCTATGTGCCTCTAGAAAATCAGTCTCATAGCCTCAGTAACATACAGAGATTAATTTCACCTCAATTTGGCCCTGCCTTCCCCTATTTGCTGGGGTTTTTTTCTTGTTGTGAAATGGCAACGGTGCTATCTAATCCTGTATGGCTCTTGTGCAAGGTTCTGTGCACTGGGTACCAGCAGGGTTCAGGTGAACCATCTCAGCTATTAACAATTCAGTGCAAGAAAACATGGCCAAGAAGGACATACCTCCCTGTCAACCCAGCTCTTGACAAGCGGTCTTTGGGCTAGGAATAAGATTCATTGCCCCCATGAGGATGTTGAAAGAGGGAAGCGATTGGTAAGCAGGACCCCCATCACGTGAAAGAGGCAGGGTGTAATCTGTGAATCTCCATTCACGTTATCACCATGAGGAGACAAAGCGCAAAGGGGAGACTCGTCTTCAAGGGACGAGTGTTGACAGCCCATTCTGTCAGCATAAGGTCAGTCATCCACTTGGGTCTAAAAACATGAACTTTCGTGGCAGTGCAGCAGTCCATCATGGGAAGGTTTCCCATGGAGTTATTTATTTTTCGCTTCTCTCCAGTTTTCTTGATAAATTGGTGGGGGCATTTATGGCACCTTGTGGTCAGAAATAAGCAGCATCCTTCAGGCTAAATCTGAGGCACCTGTAGCTCTCTTCCAGCCACCTAAATCAGTTACAGGACTGAGCCCTCAAAGTCAAACTCTTTGTCACACAGACACTCCTCTCCGCAGAAGACAAAGGCAGCTGCTGAACTCAATGGTGGTGTCCGAAATCTTCGGTCAGTTCTGCTGTGGTATCCTAAAGCAATCAGCTGTTTGCTCACAGTTCCCCCAAAATAGCATCCATCAGCAGAGAACGGGTGCAATCTCATCACTGTCTATGTGATGTGTCAAATCAATGCATATTTATGCACCTGTGTAAGGCAAATACACGTATGTGCTGTTGGAGAACCTAAATCTGCTCACTAATGCTGTTGTTTAAATAGCCCTTTAACCACATCACTTTTCTCCTCGTTAGGTTAAGTTGCTAGAGGTGAAAAAGCCCTTCCAAAATGGTTTTCACTCACTCACTCAGTCCAAAGTAAACATGCCTCTGGGACCATTATGTGTATCAGATATCCGAGGCTTTGTTAAGAGCTTGCCTGTTAGGTAAATTCTGCTTCTCTTTCTCCTCGGAAGGAGAAGGTTAAAATTAGAGATAGGCTTACATGAGTACGGCAGAACAGCACCATGCGTTACAGATGCATTGGAATAACAGGTGAAATTCAGAGCAGTGCACACAAGTGACCCAAGTCTCGGGGAGGCTCTTGATCTAACATAACTCTGGTTACAATATGACATTGGCTTGACTTCTGCCTGCCACTTGCAGTCACATTTGTCACAGATCTCACAGTGGCCGAGAACCTGGCATTTTCACCAGCAGTCAGTGAAGCCACCATATAAAGCCACAAGAGCAAGCACGAGCCCTTGCTAGCAATAAACACAGGGGGACTCTGCATTTATAGCATGTCACGGAAAATCCTCAAGCCATATCCCCACATGTCTGGAGGAGCTCGTGGTTTTCAGCCAGATGGACTTTCCTCGAGTCTCACCTCGCAATACAATCACATCTACTTCTTAAAGGCAAGTTTTGCGGGATAACAGCCACTTCAAATCAGCTCATCTAGACATCACCCACAACTGACAACAGTGAAGAGGAGCCTTTCCATTGATTGCACCAAGGTTTGGACTGGGTCTGCAACCAGGACATTTTCCCAGTGCAGCCATTAGCTGTTCAGCTGATCTAAACCTGTCAAGGAGAATAAAGCAACCACCTGCATCCAGTGACAGAAAAAGTAAAGTGAGATCAAACACTAGCAGGAGGAGGGAATTTAAGCAATGCGAAAGGTGGTTGCATGTCATTTCAGAAGTCACCTTTTGTCTTTGATCTGTGCTTAGGAAGTGGGCACCTCCTGGATCAGATGGTCATTAGAGAAGTGTGCCACCGAAGTCATCCCACCTTGAAGTCTCAAGTGTTTGCTTTCCCTGGGGATCCTCCTCCTACTTCCGTCACCGTGTAAATCATCTGCCCTGAGATTTCCTTTAGAAAAGCCAATTAATACAGGTTAGGGAGCAGGGACCAGGACTCGTGTCCTCCTCTAATGCTTCACTGTGGTGAAGCTGAGACTGCTTCTTTATAACTGTATTATACACGCACAGGTAGGTCCTCTAAAGATCAGAGGAGAGTTATTATAAAAGCTGTTTTGCCAACAAAAAAAAGCCCTGGCCCTGAAGAGCTTACAGTCTGAACACACAAGGCAGATAAAGGACTTTGACTTGAAGGATTTTAAAGACGAAGCACTCAGAGACAAAGCAAGCTGCAGATCACACACAAAATCTGCGGCAAAACTGTGGATAAATCCCACTTTGCTGAATTCTCACTGCTGCTCCTAACAGCTCCTTGGAGCGCTGCCTGGTTATTGCTAACAAAGCATTTGTTTTAGCAGCACATTTTGGGGAAATAAAATACTGTGCAGTTTTAATGCGGCAAGCACATGCAGCTACTTTCTAAAAGCAGATTTACAGCAGATGTGCAGGCAGATATTTGCCAACCCTGAGCATGCAATAAAATAAACCCTTTGCATTTAGTTTGTTGATACCTTTGGTGACTGTTAACAAGAGGCAAAATCATGGGGAAGTGAGAGCCTGGTCTCAGGTTACTCCATAAATTGGTTAAGGCTGCAGAGAGGATTACAGTCCCAGAGCCATCCTAAGTACTGAGATGCCATTACGGCAAAATCAAAGGTAACCATGGGGCTTGGCAGGTAACTGTCAACAGCCACGGGAAAGAGCCAGCCCGGGAAGGAGCTCTGCGTCAGGATGAAATTCAGTCACCTTTATTTTCATTTCAGGTGAGGGGTCAAGCAGAAAAGCTATCCCCAGCGGCCTTTATTTACAGTTTTCAAGGGAGCGGCCGATGAAGCATTTAGAGGAAGAAGGATGAACCCGCTCACTCAAGGAGACCAGCCTGATGACAGACGGAGGATGCTGTAATGGCACAAGAGCTGGGAAGATGCCTTTTATGAATGAAACGCAGGAGGCGGCAGTGGCCCTCATGAAGTCGTTAACAAAACTCCCAGTTACTTGAACAGTGCTAGGACTTAACCTGTAATGTTTGCAGGGAGACTAGATCTTCCCATCAGGCCACTTCTTTCCGCAGCGTAGGAGCTCACTGCCAGCAGTGATAACAGCAGCAACACTCCACAAGCAGATTTCAAGTCATTTCTTCAACCTGAGTTTTCTTTTACATTTCTTCTCTCCATCCTACTTAGGCAACCAATTTGAATTTCTAGAAAACCACAACACATTCTTTTTTTTTTTTTCTCCTAAACATGTAGACAATTTGCTATAAAAATTTTGTGAGGTTTTTGTGTTTCTCTAGATCTCCTGTTGATGAATGAATATGAATACTATAAATGAGTTTCTGTTGTCGAGTCAGAGTAGATATATCCATGCTGGAAAAAATACCAGGGATCATTCTTTGGCCCTGAGCTCACATCCACTCAGCCCAGCCAGCACTCCCTATAGCAGACCGGTCCCATGGAAACTGCCCACTGGGAAGTTAATAACCTCTGAGCCATGCCTGGACATGGAAGAGTACTGTTAACCCCAAAACATGCCTGGTCCACACTAATAATTTAAATTTATGGAGTACAGCAGGTCACTGGCTGGGCCCACAACCTGGCCCTGTTTAACGCAGAAGTGGAAATATAGCCAGTGTGTACGCACTGGGCATCCAGTATTTTTCTATGTCGCTATCAAGTATACAGGAGATGACTTGCAAGGGAATTTTAAGACCTTGCAGCTTCAAGCTGACCAGTACGGGTGGGCAAATGGTGATAGCACGCTGCAAGGACACTGCAAGACACAGCCCCATCTCCTCCACAGACCGCAGGCTGCAGCAACGCAAGGACCCAAATGCCTCCTGCCATGCCCAGAAATCTCCACCCAGGACAAGAAAAAGAAAACAGAAGGCAAAATTTCTCCGTTTGCACTCAGATATAGGAAACCTTCCTTCACCCTCACTCTTCTTTAAAGACCTAAACCCTACCAGTAGCCAGTTTTGCAAGGGTTAACCGGCATGAAATGAATGTGGAGAGACAGTCCGGGACCGTAATCACTTATTATTTTCAGGTAATATGCTTTATCTCTGACTAATCTCCTCATCTGCAGAAACACTCACTGCAGACAAGAGTCACCGAGGTTATCTCTGATGATGGGTCTCTACGGACTACTGGCTGCGAGGGACTGAGGAGAGGCCAAGGAGAGGACTTCAATTATGGCCTGAACTATGCTCTGGTAGCTGAAAGGCCATTGTTTAATCTACTAGAAATCATCTATTTTAGCAGATAAAGGGATTACTTGGGTTTTCTTTTCCCCAAGAACAGCGTGTTATTCCAACTACTAATGGAACATTCAGTATTTAATTAAAGAAAAAGCACAGGGAGAAGCAACACGAGCATCAACATCACTTCTGGGGAAATTCAAATTGATTGTCACCCTTTGATGCTGCTCAATCACCTCTATCTCACTCACCCTTCCTACAGCCCAGATTAAATCATCTCGTTCTCTCCCTCCTGCACATTTGATGATTATTTTTTTTTAGGGATCTCATCCAAAATTGGGCCTACGCAATGTGAATTCACCACTCCACAGAAACCTCCTGATACGTAAAGAGCAAGATTACCTGTCAAGAGGAGAATGTGAAATTCGAGTTGGATTTTGCCTCTTCTTCTGCATGTTCTGGTGCTGGATGCTTTCTGGCAGGGCTCTGTCTGCCTGGCCCATTAGAGTGGTCTGGTGTCATAGGTCCAGTGCTTGGAAACTCAAAGTGGGTCCATTGCTTAAGTATGAACTTGAAACTGCTGCATGCATAAATCTTCTGTTTGGCCCTTTTGTCTCTCAGTTCCCATGTCTTTGCCATCTCCATTTTCAGAGAGGTTTGCCCTTTCTCTTTTTCCTGCAGACTAAAGACCATAGAGGACAGTTACAACTCATTCTCAAATGCTCCACAGTGTTCAGCAAATACAGACTCATTTTCTCATGGCATCCACCCCCTGAGGTTCAGACTGCAGACTCAAAGGGTCTATAAAGGAAGATTAGGAAGTAGCAGCTTACAGAGGGAGGTGTGAATTCAGTACGTAGGGGTGCACACCTGTGTTGAGAAATTTGTAAAGAAAAAAAAAATCAAAATGAAAACAAATAATCTAGTTTCTCCTACCATCAGCATCTTAATCCTTTTCCCTTTACCAAAACAAAGAACAGGGTACCTTGACAGTGATTTTCCAGCTAGCCAGCAGCCAGAGTTTCCTCAAATAGATGACTGTCCCTTTTGTAAATCTTACTGCTGACTGTCCCATTTCTAACATCGTCTCACAATCTGTAACACTTCATTGCAAACACCAGCTGTCTTTTTCTGTTTTGCCTTCCTGGCCATCTGTTTCTTTGCACATAGAGCAAGGACAGGGACCTACTGAGTAGCCTAGTTTTTGCTTTCATAATTTGTCTGTACCTTTTCATGACTGTTTCAGATGACCTGTGCCCATGTGCACCAGCTACATCCTCCTTCAGATCTCTATAGAGGGATCTGTTGCCATCCTGTGTGGTGAAATTTCTCAGATAAATAAGGCGGTCCATCTTGTCCACCCTGCTGCTACCTGCCCGTTTAGTTCTCATCCTTTCTCCTTTTCCTCCTGGTCTTCATCTGTCCCACGCCAATGTTTGATCTGCATCATTCATCATCAGACTCAGCAACCCGACTTGGCACATCTGGTGAACTGGCACCACCACTGAAGATGTGATCATTCTCAGGCTCTTGATCTCCTTGTCAGACTTTGCCCAAAGTCTTTGGTGACTATAACTCCATCCTTCACTTTCTACAGGCAGCTCCAGAAGTTGCTGCAAATTATCAAGTCACCCTGTCTGTTACCAGTCATTGTGTTGAACCAGTTGCTCAGCTTGCTCTTGACCAGGACTGCTGACCTCACCTCTTCATAATGTTTTTCAGCAGCTTCTTACACATATCATATAGCCCTAGGACACTCCACACACCTATTGCAACACACTGGGTCAAATGACTTTTAGAAATTGTGCAACTGAACTTCTTGATATCTCTGAACTTGCCAATGACCAGCCTCTTGCACTGGTTTTGCTGTACTGTCCCTCTCGCTTTGTAGAAACTGAATCCACCTTCTAAATCCTCCAGCAAGGAACACAGTGAGGAATTTGCTTAGGTACCAGGAAATGCACAGAATCAGGAAGGTCACCATTGTGGGAATTTGCTGACTAGGATCCATTTTTCCTTGTTCAGGAGATCTTTTCTTTCCTTATAACATACAGTTGCCTGGTTGGGTCAATGACCCATGCTACAGCCCCATCCATCCATTCTCAGCCCCTCAGATTTCTTCAGTCTCCTGACCCTTCTTTGCAACTTCTGCCAGCAAGATTCTTCTTGTCATCCTGCTCCTGAAGCGTTATAATCTCCCAAACACTGAGAATCTCTTCATCTCTTGATCGGTCATCTGTAAAGACTCTGGTAACATTTCACCCATCTCTTCAGCCTGTCCTTTTCCGAAAGCAGGGGGCTCTCCTCATTATTTAATGTTGTGTCGAGTACACTTGTTCTTCTTCCTTAGCATCTATTATAAGAGGCCATCTTGATTTGGACTTTCACAAGAATGTTTTAAGGCTGCCTTGCTTTTTAAACCAATTTTCTTTGACTGACCTTGCTATCTGACTTTTTCCCAGCTCTGGGTATGCCTGCCGAGAGTATTCATCTATGCATTCTGCTTATCACTGGCCAGGTGGAGAATGTCTTCCAACACCTAGGCTCAGTGGCTGCCTGCCTTCTTTCTCACCAAGCCATTTTAAATAAATGTTGTTGAGACAGATGATGAGGTTATGACTGCAGAAGACCACTGCTGCAGGGGATAGCCACTGCTTGCTCTTCCTCTAATTGCTAATTTTGGTCTTCCTAAATGCCAGTCATAGCTTTTCAGCTCTGTTGCCTGTTTAGTTTGCACTTGCAGCTATTTTTGCATATGTAGAGCCTGTGGAGCCTCATGAAAGCCTGTAGGCACTTGCCATATTTGCTCCTGGTTAGTATTGTCTTTGCCAATCTTTGGCATGTGCCAATCAGTCACGAACATCAGTCACTGGGTACATGAATGGTTCACTCCCAAGGTACGGCTTAGGCATGCCTTGACTGGTAGCAAAATCACCTGAAATTCTTCAAAGAAGTCAAGGAAATTCTTCCTCAGTATCTGTCATAGGAGCCCATATGTCTATAAGCACTACAGAACCTGTTTCACAGACCTAAACTGAAGGGCTGATTTCTGAAAGGCGACAAATCGTGAGTTCACCA
>NW_009647828.1:4361614-4368909 GCF_000708025.1 Charadrius vociferus
TTAAAACAAGGTTTACCCATTTGGCATCGCTACCTTATCTGTCCACTTGATTTTCCAAAGGTGCACAGTATTATGCTTGTACAGTTCTAACTTGCTCATTAGGAGTGAAATTTTAACCAAACTGATCTCAGATTCCTGCTTTTGCTGCCCGAAGCTTCCATTAACAGCAATCCTTTCACTGGACCACTTCCCCTCATCAGACACTGGCGTAGTATACGTGATATCAGATAACATCTACACAGCCAAGCAGACTGAACAGAGCTCAAAATGTTTCTTGCCAGTAGACATGGCCCTGTGGGTCTTAGCACATGTTGCTCTGCATCATAAGAGTGGGTTTTTGGCTTAGACAATCACATGGTGCTCAGCCCTTCTCATAAGAGCCATACTTCCAAGAGAGGGCAATTCTTATTTAAGCATCACAGCAGTATCCAAATTGCCCAAATCACCTGCCTGGCTGGGCACTAAAGCCTGGACAGAAATATCACTGCATCAGGCGAAATGAAGCACAGTGCAAAGACGGCAAACCAACCAAGGAAAGCTCTGAGTCTGGAGCTGGAATACAGTACAATGTTCAAGGTAGGGCTGATTGATGGTGGGAAAACGGGAACATGGGGGATCACTGTGGACAGTCCACACACATGCAGAACGATCCAAGCTAAAGTTTCTCTTAGTACCTCTCTTCTTTCAAGTATGTATTAGAAAAAAATGTCCCATCTTGATTTTAAAATTGGTAGTATCCACAGTAAGTGGATACTGAGAATCCACAGTAAGTCCTGGTAAGTTGTTCTAACAATTACGCATGATAGTTAAAATCGATAGTTTGTGCTTAATTCATTTGCACCCAAAGGTGTTTAGAGCTGTCTGAGGTTCCCTAAGGTATGTGAGACATCTGCAACGCCTGACATATTTGAAACAGTGCCAGTGGGAGACCACTGGAGACTGCAAAGCACCTCAAATAGTCCCAGCTACCCCTGCGTGAGCAGCTGAACTGAGCACCTTCTATCTGTCCTGCTTCAGTTCTGGCCACTGGTTCCTGTTACAACTTTGTCTTTTATCCTCATGCTTCTGCTCTTGCATAGGTATTTAGAGACTGCAAACAAGTCACCCGTAATATTTGCTTCCTGGAAGTGATTAAAGTGAGTTCCTTGAGAAGCTCCAAGGCTTAGCTGCATGTCGTGTGCAGTGCTATCTTCACAGGAACACGGTTCCTACTGGTTTTATTTGATGTCCCCTAGCTCTTGTATTTGACTAGATAGTAAACAACTTCACCCCTATTACTCCACCCCGCTACTAATGATTTTATAGGTGCTATCATAATTTGACGCACTACCAATATGAAATAATTATAATTCATAGAATCATTTAGGTTGGAAAAGACCCTTACGATTGTTCTTTATTTCTATGCCTCATTGACCCCAAGATCACAACAAGGAACAGATGATTATTCACAAGAACCCAAACAACTTTGAAAAAAGAAAATATTATTAATTCCCAGGATGGACTCCATCACTCATCAGTCTTGGATTTTGTTCCTAAATGTGTCCTTTTACTTCTCCATATTGAAATACACTCTGCCCATTTGCTCCCAGTTGCCATGCAGAGACCGAGGTAGCTCTGTGTCAGTGAACTGTCCTCTTCATTAACACTCCATAGCCCCAGTTTTCAATTCCTACACATTTGGTCTACAATGATTCTTTATTTTACCCCCAGATCAATGACAGAAACAGAATAACGAACCAGTTGCCATAGGATTTCCCTGCAAAGAGACTCAAGGATTCAGTTTTCACAGTGACATTTGAAAATCTCTGTTTAACCAGTTAGATCCACCTAATTTGCACCATGGTAATTTTATACCCTTTTTTAAAAATCCACCTCCAACATGGTATTAACCAAATACTTTCAGAAATCAGTTACACCAAGAATTGCTCACTCTTACTGTAGGACAACAACAAACTGATTGGACAAGGCCTATTTTCTATATACACATACTCATTTGTATCAATTTCATTGCCTGCCTTTAAGAATTCATTGATCAGGTGATGTGCCCACTATTTCTTGCCTTTAACAGTGACAGGCTGACAGTCTTAGCATTACCCAAATCATTTGGCCAATCCTTTTAAATAATGAGCCAATATCAGCTTTCCTAGTCCTCTAAAATCTTTCTAGTTCCCCAAAACTAAAAGGCAGCATTAACGGCCCACACAATATGTTCCTGGTTCCAAAAGTTCTGAAACTCTTGGCTGTGAATTACTGGGACTGGCCTATGATAAAATATTTAATTTATGTGGTTGCTATTTAACATAATCCCTAGTTACTAATGGAGCCCAAAATGCTCTTTCACCAGCACCTGATACTAATACACTATCTGATTTTCTCCCCCAGACAAACATGAAAAAGAAATATTAATTCAATAGTCCTCCATTTCCTTGTGGTGGCAGTGATGGCAGCAACTGCCTTTATCTACTAAGTTTTGATTATTTTTACCTTAGCTGACCATAAATTTATCTTTATGTTTTTCTACTTCCATTACTCATTCCAGGGCAACGGTGGCCTATTCAGATGAGTTAAGACCGAAAGATAGCGGCCTTTACCTTGCTCTATAGGAGTGATTACTATAGGGCAACCAGCCCAGAGCACTAAGCTCCATTTCAAATATCCCATTACATATCAAAAACACATAAAAAGCCCAAAAATGTTGCTTTATTTCAGCCCAAGTCAGCTTCTAGCTTTAAGCAGGAGGGATGAAGCTCTCTGCTTAACACTCCTCCCAGAAAAGACACTATCTGATACTACCAAGTTTGTCACACCTCATTGTCAGGTGGATTTTTTTATTGTTGCAAAAATAAAACGAGGAAGGATTAAATTCGTGGGATCGGAGTGGGGATTTTAAAATGCTTTTTATGAATCTTAAGCCCGAGGAGAGGCAGGAGGAATGCAGGGCACTGAGAGCTTCTGCAAACATGCTTCCAAACATCTGGAGTGTGTGCTGAATCCACCTGCAAACAGCTGACTTCCTTCTGTCTCCCACCAGGTTCCTCTTCCCCCCAAAACCTCAAAATCAGGCTTCTTTCCCAGTTTTGGTGAAATCACTTCTGACATGCAGAGCTACTGAAGCCTGCTCATATCCCTTTGTGCCCCAAAACTCTGGAATTCCCACTTGCAACTGTCTCACTCCCAAGGTGTCTGTTTAATCCCACTTTTATTAGGAGCACAGCACCCGGTAGGTTACAGAGGTTACAAACAATGAAGCTTTTATCCAAACTGGCTAACAAGTTGCTAATAAACTCTCATTCACGAAGGGGCTAAGCAGGACCAGGCTAAAACTAACCTGAGGGGGTTAAAAAAGGGAAGGGAAAAAAAAAAAAAAAAAGGGCTTCGGAGAGCATTCCAGTTCCTTTAGAGCTGCATCGTGACCCGGTCCACAGCCCTGAAACACTTGTGCGAGCATAGCAGACAGATAGAGCATCCAGGATTGGACACAGAGCAGAACTGCTTCTTTCAGCTATGCTGTTCACTCACAGCAGCCTAAAGTGCTGGAGTAACTACGGCTTGCAATAAACTATGATTTATTCCTCGCTTTGTGGTGGAATCCAGGGGCTGCATCGTGCTCAGTGCCATATAAATGCACTGGGAAAATACTTGCTGTCCCAAAATGCTAACCCTCAGTCTGTAGCCTGTAGTGGTTTTATGGAGACCATGAAGTAGAAACAAAACCAAACTGAGCCTGTTGTTGGTAGCCTGAAAAACTGTGGAATGAGGACACCTCCCCAGGAAATGTTGTAGGGTCTGAAATATCAAGAAAGATTTGAAAACCACTGATTTTATCGTAAGGTAAGTTGGCAAAATTTGATCGCCAGAACTTAAGTCCAATAGATGACTAGATACAGGGAGGAGGAATATACATTATTCTCCTTAGGTAAGGGATAAAAATTACTTCAACCTGTATATACGTACACAGAACACCCTTCCCAAATTCACGTCAGTGAAACATTTATTGCACACCATCAGACATTCTCTCTCTGTTACCCATTTACAGGACAAATAAGAGGGTGAGTGAAAAAAAGAG
Source organism: Charadrius vociferus (assembly GCF_000708025.1). Taxonomy (NCBI): domain Eukaryota; kingdom Metazoa; phylum Chordata; class Aves; order Charadriiformes; family Charadriidae; genus Charadrius; species Charadrius vociferus. The sequence continues at coordinate 4,365,681 of NW_009647828.1, forward strand.
ACTTTCTTAGAGCAGATTAATTGGTGTAAAGCACCCAGTCTAGGAAGGAATAGGCTTAACTGTAAATAAGAGAGTGGTACTAAAGCTTAAATTTAATTTGAGCTGTTCTTAATCAATTCCTTGATATTCTTGAGAGTGGAGCTATGGTCCTGGATCACTGCGAGAAAAAAGGATAATTTTCCTGTTTTGTCCCAGAGGATGAAGAACTCATTCCCAATTTCATTTATGACTCTGGAGAAAGATACAATCTGGACACGAAGAATTCTCTTATATGTGGGCCATCGAGTTACTTCCTTGCCTGTTGCCAGCCCTAGGGAGAAGTGAAACTTATATTGCAAATGCAGCAAAAATAAATCAAACCAAACCTGTGGTTCCTGCTTCACTGCAGCAATTCAGAGCCTGATGTCTCTCCTACTGGTAAGTCAATAGTGGCCAGTACGGTTTATTATATCCTGATCCTCCAACATGTTCCCTGTGCCTAGACATCAGCATCCTTGAGAAACAGAGAGAGACACAGGTGGGTGCAGGTTATCGGTCGCCGCTGCGAGACTGGGTGCTCAGGTCTGAAGCATTTTCAGGTTTCCGTGTTCAGCTGTACACACCTGAGATTCACAACCGGAAAGTTAAGCTTGTACCTGCATGTTCAGAGGAGCAGAGCCTTAGAGGCAAAGACAGTGTCTTCCTAGCAGGGGGAAAAGTGCTTGCCACATGCACGACAAGGACAAGCACAACACCAAAGCCAATGGTGTGGCTAGCACAAGGCAAGGTCGGGGAGGATCTTGCTCTCCTGCAGCACATTTTCTTGGGAAGTCTTGAAACACTTCCCAAGGCAGCTGGCTGGAGAGGTTCTCACGCAATCGCAGCTGGCTGGGGAGACGGTTCAGCCCCAACTCCCAGGGGCCATGGGCTCCTCTACCTGGCAGACCTCACTGCCACACTCATAATGCCAGTGCTAACGAATGTCCCAGCAACTTAGTAATAACAGAGTAATTTCACAGTATTGCTCAAGCCCGACCCCAAATCTGCTCTCAGTGGTGGACAGTAGCCCCAGACTCTTACCTTGAAACTGATTTCAGTTTTGCATCTTGGCACTTTGCTTGCTGGTTTCTCAGTGCGTTTCTGAAAGGCAAATGTCTCCCAGACCTCTCTGGAAAAAAGCAGCATTTAGAAAGCAGAGAGGCAGAGTCCTGGATCTCTTCGTGCTGCTCTCCTCGTGCCTTGGCAGAAGGGAACAGCAACAGGTTTGTACTGAGAGCTGACGATGTTTCGAGGCAACACTGTATGCTACTTGCAGGATAAACACATTAAGAAAATGAAACATTTTTACAGCCGTAACACCATCAAAGCTTTACTCTTTCCACTCTTTAAATTAAGTGTTGGTTTGCATATCCGTGCCATCCCAGCTATGTAGTAACCTCTCTAAAGCTATTTTTGTTTCACGTTCCTTACTATTTGGTAAAGCAAGCTGGAGTTTTCTGAGGACACGCATTTTTATTAGAGCTAATTCAGCATTATTTTCTCACCCGTTTCCTTTGTTGGAAGCAGAGAAATCAACTAAAGAAAACTCGAAGGCAGCATACCATGCCTCTGAGGGAAACTGCCTTCCCCACCTCGTCATAGCCGGGCTGCTCCTCTAGATGGCTCTGCCTTTGCCCAAATACATGAAATCCCTGAAGCAAAAATCGCAATTTCGAGCGATACGATGATACCACTGACTGCTCCTCTTCCTCCTGCAACGATCATTGGATTTTTCAGCAAACGGATAAACAGAAAATTGTTGTAATTTTAGAGAATAACATTTTCGGTTTAGCTTTTCAAACACTGAGGGAAGTTGCTTTTTAAAAATCTACCTGCTTTTTGTCCTTTAGATGCCCTTTCTAGCTGTGATTTCCCCATAAACTGCTTGTTTTAGATGCCTGTTGTCCGGTCAGACTTCAAATCAGCATTTTCCAGTGAAACCCTTCCCCAAAGAGATGCAGAGCTGTTATAAATAATAAAGGCAAGGAAGCTGAGAAGGGAAAAGACACCTTGCAGAACATAATGTAGAATTTTCTGCTGCTCTGGTTATCCAAATACACACGGTAAGCTCTTTCCCCAGAAGATACAAAATAAAATCAGCAACAGTGACAAAAAGAAACAAAATAGCAACAGAAAAAAAAAAAACCACCACCACCCCCCCCCAAAAAAAACCCTGAAACCAAACACCTTCTCTTATGAGAAAAAGAGGAAACTCAAAATCATAATTCTTCACCACACTCACTTTTAAGCGATTCTGTGTCCCCCCAAACTGTCCGTTCACTAGTTTTAAAACGAAATATCATGGGGAAAATCCTCCAATTATTACATCCCTGCCCAGATCACACGGGGGATGAAAATTTGGAATTGGGTCTAGCCCGGGAAAGCTGCCCCGGTTCGGCTTCACTGATTTACATGTGCCTTTATTTTATCAGAGACATAAAATGCGAAGACTTTTCCCAAACGCGCCTCTCTCCCCAAAATCCTGATGTCAAATCAAGACACCCGGCGCTTGCAACTTTGAGGAGAGCGCTTCGCATGTCTACCTGGAAAGGGGATTTTCACGCATTTTTACCAGCAGAGAACGGAGTAACAATCCCGTTTAAGACCCGGGGATTTACAACTTCTAAGCGACTGACAAAGACTAAATTCTCCCGCAAGGCTGACCGTATTTTTCTTGTTATACGTGTGCTTTGCCCCGGACGAGAAGGATTTGCTGGAGCCGGTCCCCGTACAAACCCCGGGGTGTCGGGATGGGTATGAACACCGAGAGCTTTTTCTCTGCATAAGGAAGCGCTTTCCCTCAAGTTCCCCCGAAGCACGAAGGCGAAAATCAACTTTTATTCATTAAATCGCGCCCCGCGACCGCCAGCCCTTTCCTCCCGCAGTACGGAGCGAACGCGCCGATGCTGCTTGTCCGTTTAATTTCGGGCAATTCCTTATGCAAAGCTCATTCACTGCGATCTCAGCCCCGGCTGTTACGAGACGGGCGGCAAAATGACACATAAATAACAGAGTTTAGGCGAATTTCAGCCTTCGCGCTCCCGTCGGGGCAACGGCTGCGATGCTCATCTCCCCCAGACTTCAATTTCGGGGCCGGTTTCGGGGGCGAAGGGGTCAGGAACGATCGCATCCGTGGGGAAGGTGGAGGGGGGGGGATCATCCCTGAGCGCCGGGGCAGCGCGGAGAGCCCCGGTGGAGAGGGGGATGGGGG
>NW_009647828.1:4370741-4410234 GCF_000708025.1 Charadrius vociferus
CGCCGGGAGGGTGCTGGGACGGCCCGGTAGGGAGGGGACGCGCCGGTCTGGGGCCTTTGGGGGGACCTTGTGGGGTCACTGCTCCCGTCAGGCCCGGGCACGGGCAAGAGGTGTGCGGGGACAGCTAATGCCGCTACAGCCCCCTCAGACTAAGTGCCCCTGCGTGCTGTGAGGCAGAGCAGGGGGAGCTCGGCTTCCCGTTCCCTTTGGCCAGGCCTGAGGTGGAGTTGTGGATCTTCCAGGGAGGTTTATTATGCTCTGTGGTGAGGAGGTTCTCCTCCTCTGTGTGGCCTTAAGGTTCACTTGGGCATCGGAGGAGCGGGTGTGATGATGTCCTGCAGCCAGGTTTTGGATCCTTGCGCTGGGCAACAGACAGAGGAGGAACAGGTGTAGGAGAGGTGTGGGTGCAGTGCCGATCGGACAAGACATGGATATTGCTTATCTGTCTGCAGCGGGGCTCGCTGTCACAGAATTTGACTTTCTCTCTTGTTTCTCCTGTTTTCCACCAGGGAAAGGAAACTACTGGACCTTAGATCCCAACTGTGAGAAGATGTTTGACAATGGGAACTTCCGTCGCAAACGCAAGCGGCGCTCTGAGCCCAACGCCCCAGCGACCGCATCTGCGGCCTCCTCTCTGGGGGGCCTGAAGGCTGAGGAAGAGCGACCCATCCCAGCTGCCGGCAAACCGTGTGGAAACAGCCCACCCCCAGAGCTGGACCCCTCGCCTTCTGCCAGGGACCATCCGAAAAGCTCCTCTCCCTCCGGGATCATTTCATCCACCCCCAGCTGCCTCAGCACCTTCTTCAGCGGCATGAGCTCCCTGAGCAGCGGAGGCAGCCGGCTGCCAGGGAGTCTGGGCAGTGACCTGCATCACAGGAACTTCTCTGCTGGACAGCTGAGCAGTGGCACTTTCACCCCTTCCAGCAGCTCTTCTCAGGAGGTGGCTTCGCCAGACCAGCTGCAGCGGGTTGCGGGACCTTCCCCTGCCTACTACAGCTCCTTCCATCCCAGCAGCAGCAGCCAGGGAGCCCAGTACAACCACTACTACAACTTCACGGTTAACAGCCTCATCTACACCCGGGATGGAACGGAGGTGTAGGATGCTGAGGCAGTCGACTGGCAAGTGCTGCAAAGGGAATGGGAGTTGCAGGTGTGTTTGGCAGCACGGAGGACCATGCGCTTTTGCAAAGAGCATTTCAATGTGGACACTTCCCAGGAGTTCTTCCAGGAAGACAGATCTTCTCACCTTTCAAAATAAGAACACCCCTTAAACACCAGCAGAAGGCAGATGCAAAATCCTTTCCCCATCCTGGAAAATGTTAGGTGGTTTAAGTGGCTTGCCATCTAAATTCTGCAGGCAAAAGTGAACTGAATTAATGTTTTCAGAGGTTTCTAATCATGAATGTAGAATAAGAAGTTTAAAAACTATAACCATAAAGCGATACCAGGAAGAGCCAAGTGTAGACATCCAGTGAGTCTTAGAAGAGAACAGGAAAAAAAAATAATGAAGAGATTTCTTATGAAGTGCCTTGTACAATGTATTAAAAAACTCTTCTGCCAGCGGTTGCCTCTGTAAGCCCTTGCTTTCTGCCCTGATCCAGCAATACGCAATGCACGGGGAGGAGGGGGGTTAGGGATTCTCTGGGTAAACACCCACCCAAAACCTCCTCGAAACCCACAGAGGTTCGCTCTGGTCTTCCTGTGTATGGCATATTGTACAGCCGGGGCTGTGTGTTGTAAAACAATTTTTTTCCCTGAGCTTAGTACCAAAGATAACTCTAGCCATGCAGCTTTAGCGCGAGAATAAACACTGGGGTATTTTTATACATATTTGTACGTAATGTAACTCTTCTGTACATATGTTTCTATGTGGTTTTATATTTGTAAATTATGCTCTGGAGCTGTACTTATTTATAATGTTTTAAACTTTGTTAAAGTTTATGTTACTTCATTTCCCCTTCTTTTTTGTTGTTTTATTTGTTTTGAATTTTGTTGGGTTTGTTTTTGTTCGTTAGTGTATTAATGAAACTTTTCAGGCTGAACAGCTGTTGGGAATAAAATGTTAACAATTGTTAGACTTTTGCCTGATTGTTCCTCAGTATGTTTGAGGTATTTCAAAACTCTGTGGGAGACAGGTTTTGCTTTCACGTGGTTTGGGATAAAAGGTGCAAAGATTTATGAACAATTTCATCTGCGCAGTAAGACGGAAAAATCCTGCTCTGGGCCCAAAGGAGACGCTTCTGAGCTGATTTGCAGCCTCTCATAGTCTCACTGGGCAGAGTGGGCACTCTGGGCTTGTTTGTTTGTTTTTGTCAACAGTTTGAATTACAACTGTCCTTTTTCAGCCCGGTTTAGTAAAAAAAAAATAAAAAAAATAAAAGCTTGCAAAAGTAAAAGAAGCGGGGCTGGTTCCAGCATGGTGCTAGCTAGCAGGAGGTACGAAGCGTGAGCTCGACTGTTGGCTCGATCCCTTTTGCATATCAGGTTGGGGTTTTTTTTCCGATGGGATTGCACCTGCTCAAAAGGGGTGTGCTGGATGAGCAGTGGGACCGGCCTGTTGTGAGCAGGCACTCCCGAGAATCCTCCCTGGTTCACCGCTGCTGGGAAAAGGAGACTCCCGTCCCTCAGCAGCCGTTATGCAAAACTGATCGGCTCCCAATTCTTGCTGTTTGCATAAGCCACTTGTTGGGTGCTGTGTGCGGGGCAGAGCGTCAATATAATTGTCTTCATGAGGAATGTAGCATCAGTAACGAAGTTAAGCATGAAATTGCAGCTATTTAACATATATGCATCTGCTGTGATGTAAGGCCATCCCTGCAGGCTATTCAGAAAACAAAATTGTTGGCAGTGTGATGTAGCACCTCTTCACTGGCTACCTGCATAACCTACGGGCTAGTGATGCAAGGCAAACTGCTGGCCTGATCCAAAATATAATGAAGCCGTGATGAAACGTCAGATGACTTCCATGTGCTTGGGATCGGGACCAAGTACTTTCCCCAGCACTGGACAACCGCCGTTTGTGCAATAGCTGAGACCAGTGGGCGGGTGGCAACTCCCACCTCATCCCCCTCTCGCTCACCCCTTCCCAGCACTGATACCATCTTCCTGGCTTTAGGGATAATTCCTCCGTGTTTTGATTTTTAATTGCATCTCAGGTGATGCAGTGGTAGTGATAATGGGAGGGAAAGGGCAGACTGCCACTAGCAAAAAGACAAGGTGGTCAGTCTCGTCCTGCTTGGGTTCAATCGCACCAGGTGTGGGATGGCTTTTTTTGGGTTTTGGGCTGCTGAGTTTCATCTAAAAGCAGTGGAGGGATTCCCAGCACCTTCAAAAGGTTTAGAGCCGGTCCTAAAGTAAGCCAGGAACTGCTTACTCACGTATCTAAGTGACCATTGCACCCCTTCTCTGCTCCACCAGCCTGTTGTCAGACCTTAGCAAGCAGTGGGCCAATGTAAGACACTTGTGTGTGTCCAGCTCATGTTCTTCCAGCCAGAAGGTTTATTTCAGGATTTACCCTCTGCCACTTCCATCAGCTGTATGTTTCTGCTGACAGTACCCGTAAACATTTGCTCCTGAGGATCCCGAATCCGTGGCGAATTTGTGTTGCTGTGTGGTCTGCCTCTGGTGGTATGTCCTCAGCAAATATCCCATGGCTCAACAGACCTTCTGGTGCCACATCGGTTGGGTGGTGGCATAGCCAGAGCCTGCCAGAGCAGAGCCAGGGAAGGATTCACCCACCGCAGAGCTCCGGCCCCGCTCCTGCAGGATGATGGTGGGCTCTGGGAAGGTTTTGGCAGGTCTAACTGTCCCCAGTGCACCTTTCCTGCCTTTAGCACCAAATCCTGCCCCCTCCAGGGAAAGTGAGCCCTCAGCTGGAGTCAGGGGCTGTGGCCCCTCCTGCGGACACACCACCCCAAAGGCTGGTGTGCTCATGATAAAGCAACCTGCCCAAGGGACACTTGAGAGTAGATTTCAGCAAATAGACACCTAGTCTGCAGAGAGGAGCCAAGTGAATGAGCTAATGGCAGCCTTTTAGGTTTCCTTTTGTCATTGAAAGAGACTCTTCTTTAGGTAAATCCTGGGAGAGGGAGGGCAAGAGGATTGAGTTTAATGAAAGGCACTTAAAAGCAGCAGGGCTATTGTCATGGGCTTTGGGGATTTACCGATTCCCCCACTGAAGGAGGGGGAAGAAAAAGGCAATTAGCCTGCTGGTCCCACCCTGAGAGTCCCCACTCCCCTCTAAATGCCAAGGCCATGCTTGGGATGGGCAGTTCTCCATGACAATGAGTCTCTTCCCAGCCCGGGTCAGGTGACAGCCCAGCAGCACAGGGCATATAGCCTGCTCCCAGGGAAGTCAGTGGAGAAATGTCCTTCCCGTGGAGAAAGGCTCAGACTTCAGGCCTCTGTCCTCTCTGCTCTGGCAGCCATAGGAATCGCCCTGTAAAATGACTTCTTCTGGCTTTGAGGGAGCAGTGACCTCATGGGGGGTAGCTGGGAGCCCACAAATCCCAACTGCTAGATACTAAAGCTACGTGTCACAAGAAGTATCATCGTCGCTTGGTTTCTCCACAGCTTCTAGGCATCTAGAAAGATGCCTCCTCAACTGGGAAAGACTGATGCAACGCAGCCGTACTCGATGTGAAACCATGGTCGTGCTGCGGACTGGAAGCACAACCACCTGGTACCTCTGCCTGTACCCTTCGACGCTCCCACCCAGGGACTGTGGCTCTTCCAGCCGAGGTTTGGACACACAAACTGCTGCAAAAGGCGGTTCCTGCTTGAAAAGAGGTACAGTCCAAAGGCATTTCAAGACACACGTTGGATCAGTAACGCAGATGCTTGCTGGCTCCTACGTGTGGCACTTCTCCAGCACGGGGTCGTTTAACTTTGCTCAGCGCTGGCCTTATCGACATGCCAGCAAAGGTTCAGGCAGGCACCCACTGCAGGTCTGCACTTGAGCTACTCCACAGTACAAAGGCTTTGCCAGTACAGCTGGATCGGCCCAGTCCCCTAAAGGAGACCCAGTTCCCATCAACAAAGGAAACTCTTGTGCCAGTGAAGTTAAACCCCCCACCCCCAGCAACACACCGAGTCTATTGCGGGGTGGTGGGAGGGGATTCAAGAGGCAGAACACAGCCATCCACACTGGGTTTCATCCCCCGCCAACTCTTTTGGAAATAGGGCTTCAATTACTGCCACTGGCCATGGACTGTGGTTTGCATCTCCTCTGAAGGAGGAGGCTTTTGATTTGTGCTGTCGCTCAAAAAGTCCATGAAAGTTGGCCACAGTATGTTGTGCCTGCACAGAAGGTATTACTGCCTTTTTTACGTTGACTGAGGGGAATTTTTCCCCGATGTCTTTAGGAATAGTTCAAAAGATGTAGTAGCATTCAGGGAAACTACAGATATCCTGCCCTTGCCCTCACTGTATTTCTATCAATGGAAAATCTTCATCAGACTTCTTGAGGTAGAGCCACAAGCTCTGCAGATCTCACCTGACTTTGAATGCTATGTACCTGAATCCTGCCCTGCTCTTCATGGGAGGTGGTCCTGTCGGTCTCATTCTGGTGGCACACAAGGTAAGAGGGACGAAGCCTCATTTTGTAGCTTGACCCGAGAGTGCCAAGATGAGAGTCAGACCTGGCTGATGGTACATGGATGACTGATGCCTCAGCTAGAAATAGCTGTGCCATATGGAGACTGCAATTGTTGGGAAATTGGTGTTTCTCCTTAGGCTTTGGCAAAAAAAAAAAAAAAAAAAAGACCAGTTTTATTGTCCTGTTAGAAAATCCCTCCAAAACAGCTTTTTGTTCCCGATTTTTTTTTCTCTGGTTGTTGAAAGAAGAAAAACATGGATTTACCTGTTCTTTTTCCTTCTTTTTGGCAGAAATCTCCATCAAGTTGAAATCCCCCCCCCCCAACATCTTCTATTAAAAAGAAGGTTGATGGAATGTTTTTGACCAAATTACCGAGTGCAATATTCACCTGGGTAAGGTGACGAGAATTTGCCCCTCAAGGAATAACTGAAGTGTAATGTAAAACATCAAAGGTGTTACTTTTTTTTTTTTTACCTTATACCTGAGCTATCTCTGAATCATATCAAATAATCTTCTCGTTTCATAACACCATACAATGCAGGCTAAAAGTGTATGTGATCTGCTTTGTGTACTGCTGAATGGATGATTAAACTGTCTAACCTGAGGGATATTCATCCAGGGCCTGCCCCAAACACAGTGAAGTCAGGGGAAAGACTCCCACTGACTTCAGAGGGCTTTGGAGCAGACCCATAATCAGCCAGGCTGTAATATACTTCAGGTGGTGTCTACAAGACTGCCTGGGGACACGTAAAAGGAGCTAAAGATTGCACATTTGTGAATTAAACGTTGTAGGGCTGATCCAGGCAATTGGCTGCTGTAGGAGAGCAGAAGCCGTCTCCTCCATCCACCCGGGCTCCTCGGATCATTTTCCATTTCCTGCAGTCCATTGTGTCTGGGTTCTATTGACAAAGCAAAGCTCTCACCGTGCAGCCAGTCCAGGTTTTCAATAAACAGTGGCAAATCAGCTCAGGACTGATGGTTAATCTGCCCTTGGACCCTTCAAGTAGTGCTGATTTTATATCTGATTAAAGTAAATAGTGAAGCTGAGCTGTGCCGTTTCCCTCCCAGGCCGGTTCAGAGGCTGGGGGAACCCACACTTCGTCCTACCACTTCAGGGCCACCAGAAGTAGTGATCCTGAAACACTCAGTGTTAGTGCCTTAACTCCAAGAAAGCAGAGGGAGTCAAAGCTAACGTGTAGAAGAACGAAGCTTGGACTTCCTTCAGCAAAATGAATGATACTCAAATGGGGCCAGATTGTATCGTGTGTGGGGGGAAATGATATTTACACTCATGTAAGTGTTCTTCTAGTCTAGGTAATGGACATCTAGTGAAGCTGACAGGCAACAAGTCCAAAGCAGACCAGAGGAAGTGGAGGTGCCTGACTGGTGGTGGAGATGCCCTGGGGATCTCCTTGCTTCAGGAGGATGGAAGGTTGTAGGGAGGCAGGACGGGTTCGTAGAAAGGAAACCCAGCAGGGGTTAGGAAATGCAAAGACCCCCACCTTTAGGTAGAAAGTTCCTGAACTGCCAAACATTGGAGCATGGGAATATATTTTGGGGAAGTACCACCGTACGAGACAGCCTTCCCTAAGCAGACACCTTTCGGCACTGCGAGGGAGGACAGCGAGTTTGACAGTCTGATCCAATAGACCCATTTCATGTTCCTATATTTATAGTAGTGTAGCTGAAAGCATCATTTCAAGTTTCCATCTTAGTACAATCTGATGCAGAGCTCTGTCCAATCCTATTGATTTGCATGAGCACTGAAGACACTCACTTTGCTGCAGCATTTTTCACCCTAAAAGAAAGCTGCCTAAGTTGGGGCAGGCAAGTTGGTCTCTGCAGGTGCCTATTTCTTTCCATCCAATGCAGAGGAAGCCTGAAGAGCTAATTTAGACCAAGCTTTTAGACCTCCCCCAGGGCAGGACTGCATGGATATCTGCAGATCCGGAGCAATGGCCATGCGTGGTCATATATCTGGTTACAAATAGTACCATGGCCACCAGAGATGGAGGAGTCCAAGGACGTTTCAAAGCAAGACACAGGCCTAATCCATAGGTGAGCCTCCTTAGCCATGGGAGAGGTATGGGAGAAGAGATCTCCTGCATAGTGTTTCCTTCTCAGCCTTGCTTTGGTTCATTCAGTTCTGGGGAGAGACAGGGAATTTCTCTGAGGTGGGACAGGAAGATTTGATGAGCTTTTTTACTCTACTTACTGGATTCTTGTTCACATACTTCCCTAATCAGTGTAGGCACCTTCCAGCAGTGCAACCTGATCAATATGTCGTGTATTCTCTCTTTCCTGCTGCAAGAACTGCTCATGAAGTGTAAAGCTTTTGGTGTTGCAGCAAAATACTGTTTCCTACATGCCCAGCCTGCTCTGCATTTCTCGTAGAAGAAGCTGTTTGCTGAGGGCAGCCTGGCTGGAGGCGGCAGGAGGTGAGATTTGTGGTGCACTGAGATTTGCAGTTCCACTGCACCCTAAGCTGTCCCTGGCACCTGGGGCAGCAGTTTTGAAATGTGAGCCCAAATCATTATTTGATGAGTAGCATCAAAACCATTGGATGTCTCAGTGGCGGAAGGTTGGACCACCTTTGCTGGGCACCGGGAGAGCATCACACATGGGACAACTGTGGCAAAATGCCCTGGTCTAGGCCAGAGCTCATCTTCAAGTTCAGGGAAATGAACTTACATCCTAGTGAAGAAAACGTGAGTTTGTGGCTTTCCCACAAGTTAGCAAGTGAAAATAAACCACAGTCTCTTCAAACAGAGCTCTCAGCTCACGGGAAAGGTAGGATCCACTTTGTCCCTGCTTGCATGTAAACCCGTGTGAGCTAATGGAGAGCAGCTGGGTTCGGTGGCCAAGGCAGTGTGTGCCTAAATGTGGATATGTGTTATCAAAAGATAACAAGAGCTGTCATACTTTGGTGGAGAAAAAAATTACTGTCTTCTTCCTCTCCAACAGTTTCAGCTTATCCTTGGCAGCACGGAAGGGAAGCAGACCTGACAAGATGCCAAGGAGACCCTTCAAAGAATCAGGGAATGTGTTTATTATAATTGAACAAGGGACTGTATTCCCTGTCCCTGGCAGGGAATGTGTGAGCAGTGGGAAGACTAGAGCAATGAGCATGTCATGAATGTGAAGGTCATTTATCAGAACTCTGAATTCTGTTTGTTTCTAGGCAGCAGCTGTTTGTCACAGTGTGAAACCTCATTCCCTACCCTGGAAAGGTAACAATCCAAAGACACAAGTAGAACTGAGAAAGTGTTACTGGCAAGGGGTTAATTTTACTGCAAGGGCAAGTTTTCCTGCAAGGGGTCGAGGAACATCATGGGAAAATGTTTTGCTAAAGGTCACACAGTGATATAGCACAGTTAAGTGTCAAATCTGTACATCCCAGTGCCTCCATCACCAAACTGTCCCTGCTGAGTCAGCCTGAAACACTCTGGCATGGCTCCAAACTCATCCTTCCTTGGTGCTGTTACAGGAAAGCACAATGGACCACGACATTTCTTGCCTAAATCTTACCTATAGCTGCTTTACAGAGGACTGTGGGTGCTGTTGTAGGAACATTGGTCCTGCCTAGGGAATCCAGTAGCATTTAATCTTCCTCCCTCAAAACCCCACAAGTCACCCACACAGCCAGGGACTGGTTCTCTCCCAAGGGATTTTCATGGTGTGTAAGACCTGTTCTTAACCACAGGACAACTGGAAATGTCCTAACCCTGCCAGAAATAATACCGGCATCTGAGAGCAGCAGTGACCAGAAACTTGTGACCCATTTCCACGCATTACAAATCTGCTCAGGTTTTATAGTAGCAATGTTTAGTTTGCACACCAAGATCTTAGAAGAAAGGGTTAAAATGTGTTATGAGCCGAATCCTGCTCTGGAGATCTGATAATCTAATTACAGCAGTTCAGGTCCCTTCTCTACCCCCAGTGCAATCATGTTTGCATCCACGAGTGATACCAATCTGATTCCACCCAGTTTGAGCTCTCTCCAAGCAGCAGCCTTGCTCCCCACAGAACACGTGTTGCTTGCACTTGTGCACCCCTTTGTAGCTGCTGCAATGCACTGAGAGCATCTGCTCTCCATCCTCCCAGGGATGGGGGGAGGTTTTTCCCCAGTTTTTGGTGGACAGATGAGCTCCTGACCTCTGGTTTGACGAAATGCTTTGAATGCAAATGCTGCTTTTCCCCTTGCCACTGGCAATTTGTTTCCACTAGGAGAAAGTGATGCTCAGTGCCTCTGCAGGGAGGGTGCTGGAAGCAGGAGGAGGGATGACTTCTGAACTGACCCCAGAAGTGGCCTTTGCCTGGCCAAGGCACGGCGACTAGATCCTCAGCTATTAGGAGGTGTTGGTTCAATAAGTCTAGGAAAACATGTCAATTTGTGGCAGAGGAATTGCCCCAGCTCACTTCACATCAGACATTTCACTGCGTGACTGACTGCCTAGACTCCTCTGACTGTACAGAGCATATTTCCCCTGCTTCTTTCAGGACTTGGACACCTTTCTTACATATAGACACCCACCTGCAGACACGTACGATTCAGTGTATTACCTGCAAGCTGCATCCTGCCCTCCCTGCCCACCTACATGCCTGGCTGTCAGATCCTCACCAAAACTCCTCAACTCTTTCTAAGAGTGGGGTTGGTTTCACCAACTTCAGGTGTTTCCAGCACAGATGTTTACATCTGAGCTAATCACCCTTGTCTCCCTTTTGAGCTGAAGTAGAGAAATTGGGGTGATGCACCTGCTTTTTTTTTTTTTTTTTTTTTTAGGTCTCCTTCAGGAATAGATGAATTGGTCCCTAGGTTTCTACTGATAATGGAGAGGGGCAGATCTACTTTAGTGGGATCAATTCCCTCGCTGCAGTACTGCAAATATCATGAAAGCCATCAAGGGCATGGAGGGCAGAGACCCAAATTAGTGCCTCCCCCAGGGAAACAGTTATAATTCATCAGCCCTGGCCTTCAGACCTTGCTGCTGCGAGGTGGGAAAAACTCATCAGGAACCATTCATTCGTTTTACTGCCCATGGAAGAGGTCTTTTTTCTTTTGCTCTAACACCTAGAGAAACCACTGTGTTTCTCTAATTGCTGAAGGAATGAGGCCAAGTCCCTCTTCTGATGTAAATCCCCCTGGATACATCCCGCTATTCACAGTACGGACAACTTCATTTGCTCTGAAAGCAGCACAGGGAGCCACGCTGGGCCCAGGTTGACTGACTGACACTGAGAAATAGAATTCAATAGCTCCGATTGTTAAATGCCGCTCAAGCAGTGAGGAGAAACAGCCTGCATGGGTTCTCCTAACCAGTGAGTCACTCCAGGTTGTGTTTCACTGGAAGAACGCAGGCGAGTTTATCTCCTGACCCATACAGACTTTCCAGCAGCATTGCTGCTTGAAGTCCACCACCACCCATTCTAGGAGGTAAATGGAAAATATCCCTTTCCAGGGGCCAGTGGGGGCCTCTGTGTTTCCCTCCCCTCTCCTCAAGGTTTTCAATGGAGGGAAGGAAGAGCCCCAAACTCATCCTTTCACACTGTGTTTCCAACACCTGGCTGGTCTAGAAAAATCAGGACTGGGCACACCAAATCACATTCAGACTTAAATCCCTTCCAGGTTTATAAAGATTTTCCAAAGCTCAACTACACTTCTAATTGTCCCACCACCTGTATTAAAATGTACTGTATGTGTTAACCTCGAATTCTTTTCTCTTTCCATAATCTTTTCAAGTTTTCCTGCACTCAGGCAGTAAATCCAATTAGGTCCATGGGTGTTAGTAGAGAGCCAAATTTACTTTTCAGCTCCAAACATTCTTCTTTTTCTTTTTCTTTTTCTTTTTCTTTTTCTTTTTCTTTTTCTTTTTCTTTTTCTTTTTCTTTTTCTTTTTCTTTTTCTTTTTCTTTTTCTTTTTCTTTTTCTTTTTCTTTTTCTTTTTCTTTTTCTTTTTCTTTTTCTTTTTCTTTTTCTTTTTCTTTTTCTTTTTCTTTTTCTTTTTCTTTTTCTTTTTCTTTTTCTTTTTCTTTTTCTTTTTCTTTTTCTTTTTCTTTTTCTTTTTCTTTTTCTTTTTCTTTTTCTTTTTCTTTTTCTTTTTCTTTTTCTTTTTCTTTTTCTTTTTCTTTTTCTTTTTCTTTTTCTTTTTCTTTTTCTTTTTCTTTTTCTTTTTCTTTTTCTTTTTCTTTTTCTTTTTCTTTTTCTTTTTCTTTTTCTTTTTCTTTTTCTTTTTCTTTTTCTTTTTCTTTTTCTTTTTCTTTTTCTTTTTCTTTTTCTTTTTCTTTTTCTTTTTCTTTTTCTTTTTCTTTTTCTTTTTCTTTTTCTTTTTCTTTTTCTTTTTCTTTTTCTTTTTCTTTTTCTTTTTCTTTTTCTTTTTCTTTTTCTTTTTCTTTTTCTTTTTCTTTTTCTTTTTCTTTTTCTTTTTCTTTTTCTTTTTCTTTTTCTTTTTCTTTTTCTTTTTCTTTTTCTTTTTCTTTTTCTTTTTCTTTTTCTTTTTCTTTTTCTTTTTCTTTTTCTTTTTCTTTTTCTTTTTCTTTTTCTTTTTCTTTTTCTCTTTTTCTTTCTTCTTCCCCTTCCCTTCCCTTCCCTTCCCTTCCCTTCCCTTCCCTTCCCTTCCCTTCCCATAACATTCCCTCCTCTTCTTTTTCCTCTCTTAATCCTTCTAGAAGTTGCACCAGTACCAGCACTCTGCATCTCTGCACGTTCCCCTTTCTTGTGTAGGCAGAAACTGCTTGAGGTAGAGGTGTGGCAGTGATGTTTGATCTTATTTCACATTAAAACTCTTCTACTGAGGGCTGATCCCCCCACGCACACCTTCATCTTGAAGAGCATCCTACTCTATCAGTGCTCTGCGGGAATGAACAGGCAGGTAAGGTAATACCCATTGTAAGCAGGGCTGGCAGGATCAGTCCTTGAGCAAGCTGCCATCCCCGCAGGGTATAAAATCAGTAGCCTCCTCCAAAATAAAGGTGAACGTGATGGCACTGCTTTTTGACAGTTTGTGCAGTTCATGCCTCAAAGCATATTCTGTTTCCACCTGAGGATAAAACCTCACCAGGGCCAGGATTTTGCTTGTGTCTCCCTCCAATGAATATCTCAGAGCTGCACGTGTTGTCCCTGCTCTATTCCTATGAGGGCAGAATTAGGCACTTAAGAGCATCCTAGTTCATAGCCTTTTGACTTCCCAAATACGAATGAATGGGACTTATGCAGTGATTGATCATATAAAATAGAGAGGTACTTGGAGAAGAGGGGTGTGTTAGGGACTACTAAAGATGAATCAGGTGTGAGGAACACGCACTCCCTGAGCTGGCAGGTAGGCTGCAGGATTGCCTCTGACGCACTTACTGGGATTTAAACAAGCCCTTCCTTTGTGTCACTGTAAAGCTTTTGTGTCACAAATACTGAATAGTTTCCTCCCAAAACATTTTGAAGGTCAGTACATGGAAGCAGCACTTCAGATCTGTTTTCTGCTGCCCACCTCAGTAACCTGGAAAACACCTAGTCATTTTAAATCCCTCAGTTCTCAGCTTCAGGAGCTTACACGGGCACTCCAGCCCACCCAGGCAAGCTGCCCCATTGCAGGCATCTCCAGGGAAAGCACAACTCTCTTGCAGGGGGGCACCCATATGACCTCTGGGCAACAGCCCCATGATGAGGGAGGAGAGCAGCTCGGAGTAGGGCAGGCTGGCAGCATTAAGCAGCAAAGTTTGGGAAGATCTCTACATGGTATGCCCGTGTTGGGGACAGATTTTAAGTTAAAGAGCAGAGAAGTAAAAAGTCCCTGCCGGTGCAGGCTCAATTTAGAGGCAGTATGCATAGCAGAGATGGCAGGAAAGGTCATGTTTGTCCCCAAGGCACCCAGCCCCACCTGAGCACAGACATGGGAGCTGGAGCAAACAGTCGTAGCTCTGGTTCCTGTAGTGCCATCAAGCTTTTCCTTGAAAAGATGCACAGTGGAGGCCTTCTCCAAGATGTTTCATAGGTTGCACACTGGCCAGTGGAGGAACCATATCTTGGCTCCTGTGGCCACAGGTAGCGTTACCAACATTGGTGGACACCCAGTGTTCACTCAGCAGCAGTGCTGCTTCTTTAGGCCCTCCTTCCCTAGAAAGTTGGACTGGGATACTTAGACATGGAAAAGACATGGACAGCTGTGAAAAAATTCAGAGATGACCAACAAAAAAGCTAAGAGAGTGAGTGAGAGACAGAGAGTAATTCAGTGTCACTAGCATGGTGGACAAGCCAGAGATATGAAGAGTCAAAGGATAGGGAGGAGACACAGATAATTGTGCTAGTGGGTATGAAACTAAATGCAATCAGCTGAAGTACGATGGGTGCTCCCTAGCTCCTCCATCTCCAGTGTTTATGATAATTTTAAAGATAATATTTCCTAGAGACGCAAAGTGGCCCACTGGGGAACACTAAAGGTTCCGAGGAAGGGCCGGTTTCTGTACCTGCTCCTAGCTGACCTAATCATGAAGGCACTTGACATCACCTCAATGACAAACAGCCTGCGATGTCTCTCCAGCAGCTTTCTGAGGGTCTGTGGTTGTGAAGACACACTGACTTCATTTCACACATCTCTGCTGTACCCGCACTGAACACAGGAATCCTTACACAAGCAAATTGGTACCTCTTCTAAAGCCCCAGCAATGTGCTTCATGAGTATCAATCTATTTTTCTCTCTAAGTGCTTTTCTGGCCTGCTGTATTGGAGCTTTTCAGACTATGGGAAAGGACAATCTTTTCCCCTCCTACATTACATGGGGAAATTCTTGTGTAAGCAAGAAGGGCTTGCATCGAAATTACTGGCGGGCAGCCATGCAAGGTGGTGTGTTCAACAGTTGGTTGTGAAGGTGGAGTTATTTGGAGATTTTATTCCTCTTGCTGGCTCAAATGGGATGACATTCCCTCTGCCAGTCCAATGCTGGATGTCAGAGGGGAAGGCACTTTCCTCCTGAAATATGGTATGGAGCCTGGATGTCATCCCACCTGAAAGCACACAGCCTGATATTTGGCCAGCTGCAGCAAGAGGTGGGTGCCTTGCCCCTCACCTGGATATTTCCTGTAGGCTCTCCAGACAACCCCAAGGCTTCATGCTGACTGCATGCTGACTGCATGCTGCAGGGTGAATACCCTCCTTGAAATGCATGTAGGAAAGGCAAATTTCTCAGCGCATCTTCAAAGCACTAGTGGTGCCAGGAGGAGCTCAGTCCAGCTTGGCCAATGATGCTGTGCTTGCAAGTCCCAGAAATTTGGACCTGCACCTGGCATAGGTGGCTGCCAACCAAGCAAGGTTGTACAGATACCAAACAGCCAGAGTAAGGACCCTGAGCATCCTGAGGTCCCCACAGGTAGGATGGATTAGGAACACAGTCATTGCCTTGCTGGGATCAGACCAAGATCCAGCTTCTGTTTATTATCTGCTCCTTTATGAGAAGGAGGATTTCAGTCCTCCTTCCTGTCCCCAGCCCATTTTAATTTGAGGTATTCTTGTGCGCATAGAAATCACCAATACCCATTTAAAATCCTCTAAGCTCTGGACAAGAGCAACATCTAATAGAGCAGGGTCTGATAGCTCAGCTGCACCTCTGTGGAAAGACTTGTCCTTTCCTTGGATTCTTCTTCCCTTTGAATTTGTGATAATAGTCCTCTGCCTTGGCATCATAAGAGTTGGTGAGATACCAGCCGACCTGATTTTACCCACTTGCATGGCTGCTTTTATGAAAGCCCTCCTGTTTAGCAGCACAAGAACATAAGCTGTATGCCTATGTTTGGCCTGAGAAGAGGAACCAGAACCATTTCATGACATTTCATTTGCTCCTATAGTGTGACATGGTGAGGAAGGGATATCCAGCTGTCTGCAGAGCCTCCTTGCCCAGGACAATATGAGTGGGTCTACCAGCACTGTCTTTGAGTGAGCCAGTCGTGAGCTTGTGTTGAAGTGGACCCTGCTCCACCAGTGCATGACATCTCCACACTGCACTCATGGTGGCTCATGGTGGTTAGTAATAGAGGCTCCCAGTTTTGTTCACTTTCTACTGAAATGGCTGCCTTTCTGAAAACACAAGAGGAGATGGTCCATTAAAGGAGCCACTGCTACCTCAAGACCCTATCTGAATTTAACTGAGATTCATCTTGGACACTTCTTTTTGGTGGGTTACCTCATGGCTGATTCTGTCCTATTGGTATTAAGTGTAGTCCTAACTGTGGTATATACCAGTTAGCTTTGGCTCTGATGTCATTGCAAGGTGGCAGTGTAGTGCCATCAGCATCCAAAATGTCCTATGGTTGGACGTCTGGCCACTGTCAATTCACACGAGGACATGTGATACAACCTGGACATAACCTGAACAGGCACCATGATTGCTGGGTACCCACATATTCCCCTGCTCCCATGTCCTGCCACCGTAAACACAGATAATCCCTGGCTCATGCTCAATCGGTTCTTCTGAAACCACTTCACGGGCTTGAATTTAAGCTCTGCTTTATGACCAAGGGAGCACAATCCTTGCAAAGCCCCAGTAATCATAATACGTGGAGGCAGAATTGATACATGTGGGCTTTTTCTATCACTCAATTAAATGGTTAGTTTATGCAACATGCCGTCTTTTTGAATCAAAGCTGGGTCACTGTTAGGCTGAGGTAACATTAATTATTTTTCCGCTTGTCGGATCCCATGAAAAGGATGTGAAAATGGCCTGTTTATGAAAGAGTGCGGGCAAAGGCTGTGAGCTGATTATGTCAAACATATTCAAAGCTTCCTCGGCAAAAGGGATTGTGATCAACAAAGCATAGCCCACACCTGCACCCATTTCACAATGAAAGCTGTTAGGGCCACGAAGCTATTGGGGGAAAAGAGAGGTTGCATTAACCCTTTTGGTGAAGAGGGTCCTCCACTGTAACATTCATACACACACAAAGTTGCTTTTCTCATTCCCTCAAGTGGATCCCAAGAACATTAACCCAGGAGCAAACCCAGACTTTTCTAACTTTTTTTCATGCGTGGGCTTTTCTAAACTGGATGAAAACATCAGACTGACACATTTCCTCCTGCTTTTTGCTGATCTCCAAGGGAAGTCGCAGAGAGGAGCTATCTGTGCCGGAAGAGCAGGAAAGCAGTGCAAGCTCAGACCTCAGTCCCGAAAGAAGTTCTGTTCAGGGCAATCCTGGCACCCTCAGGGTAAGTGCCTATCACACAGAGCACACTGCTGGAGCCAGGCCATCTCCTTAATAAAAAATGTAGCTTCTTGGAAGGCAGGAATAAGAAGAGATGTGCTCTTAGAGAAAGTTGAACGGGATCCTCACTGCAGGGTACCTATCCCATTTTCTTGCAGCCATGTTGGTTATACTACAACTTGGTAAGATGGTCTGAATTCAGCATTTAGCCTGGTTGAATCTGGAGGTTGCATCAGCAGTGTCGTGCAATCCCTTCCAACAGGTGATGCTGTGATACACAGAGCCATGTCCTCACGAATCCTCATCAGATTCACGAGGCTGAGAGCGATCTTGCATCTGCTGCTCTGCAAAGGAGTACGGGACAGAGCAATGTGCCATCATACCTCCCTGAGGTCTTAGTATTTGTTCTTCCTTCTCTGATTTGGGTGGCAACGCTAAGGGAAATGGAGTGTGTACAGCAAGTGTGACCTCCTTCGCCAGTCTGTGGTGAACCCCAGCCAGGTCACAGTGCAAGCTCAAAAGGCAAAGCAGGAGTATTCACCTGCTATTTTCCTGCAGCACCCCAGGAATTGTGCCAGAGGAGAGCTGAATGCTCAACTTCTGCACACAGGGCCTCAACATCTGCCCAGAAATCCTTCTTTTTGGTGCTCCTAGAAAGTCAGAATCCCACCTGTGTGGGAATTTTCAAATTTATGCCTTATGACAAACTCCCTTGAAGTCAACTGAAGTGAACCATTGCACGAAGGAGGTAAGCTCCACCAAAGGAAAAGATGATGCTAAAAGTTTCTGTTCAAGTTTCTGTTCATGCTTCCTGTGGTTCAACAGATTTTTCTGGCTCTACCCTCTAAATCTTTTCCAGCTCCTGTGCCAAGTCAGTATTGTTTTATGGGAAGACCTGAGACCATCCTTTAATTCAGCAAAACTTCTACTGATTGATGTAGGAATTCTGCCTTAATAATGATGCTATGGACTAATTGCATTTGTTCTAATTAACGCTCCTGAGGGGAGATCTAGAAATGCCCTGCTAAGCATCACATATTATAAAACCAGATTAAGGAAAATCTCCTGACTCTTTTCAAGGTTGAAGTTTTCCCTGATTCATTGCATATCATGATGGCAAAAACCTGCTCCTCTTGTAAGTATTAATACAATTCCAGAATGATTTTCCCATGTGTGCTCATTTAAAATCATGTTGGTGTAGTTCTACCCTGTGTATGGAGAAAAAGTAATTACAGATTACAACAAACCTCTAAAACTCTGATATTTTAATATCTTCAGGTTGGGCTTCAGAGTCTTTAAAGATAAAATGCTATAAAAAGCATTGGCTAAATGCTTTGACTGGGCTGTAGTCGTTGGTTGGGTTGTAATCTAATCTCTGGGCCATGTTAATTGGAAATAAGAAAGTAGGGCACATTATGAAGAGGTGTCAGTGACTCCAGGTAAGGCAGTGAGTAGGTAATTTTCCATTATCAATATGTTCTGAAAGATACTTTAACCTTGTTTGGAAACAAACAGTCGAACAAAACCTCCAAGTACCTACTCTAGCAATCCTCATAATTAGCATGGAGCAAGGAAAAGTGGGTCTGGTAAACATAAACTCAACTAAGAAACTGTTCTTGATTAATATGAACAGCAGTCTTTGGAGTAATTGTTTTCTTTCAAAAATCACTCTTTTTTCTGTCGATAATTTAAATCCCTTCCCTCAGGAGTTTAAAATAGGTTCAAATATTTAAAAGGAATGGAGAGTGAGAACAACTTAGTTTAACAAATGCTACAAGCTCTTTTGATGGCATAATGAAAGCCATGTTATAAATGATGGAGAATAGTCACTATGTGATTATAATTATGTATATATACACTAGATCTCTCAATAGTATTTGTGAGGGTCATTTCACAGATCAGACTGTGGCTTTCTGCACAATATTTGATTCAGTCATGAATACACCTCTCCAGAAAAACAGAAGTTCCCGCTCGCAGGAAATTCTCTTATTTCAATTATTTATTTCTAAAACTGGAATTAAAAATAAAAATACCATCACTTTCCTGGAATTAACACCCTGCAAAATGTTCATAAATTGGAAGTGTCAACATATGGACATATTTTCAATATATTTTTCAAAAATTTCAGTGTTTTAATGCTCTAAATAGTAATTCAAACAAAAATGTTTTATTTTGATTTTGACTTTTTTTCTTAGGAAAAAAAATAAAAATGCCTTTTAAACAGATAATTACTTATGACAATTTTGAGGGCAGAAAACAGCGAGATAGGACCAAACCAGCTTCAAAAGGGACTTAGAAATGGTTGTGGAGAAATGTAAAAACGCACCCTGTGTGAAGAAAAGTTTCTGTTTTCAGGATCTGTCAATCCCCTCCTCTGGCTGACAACAGATGTTAATGCCAATGGCCCTGTTGGTCCCTAGAAACTGCTGCAGGTTCTTTTACTCCAACCTCTCCTGCAGGTTGGACTTCGCTAGCTCCAGGCACTGTGAGATTGCGCCGGTGCTGCGTGGGCTGGTTCGGACACTATTGCAGCATTGCTAGCACGACTTCTTGAGCAGTCCCCTGCTACACCTGGGGACTCATTTTTTTCTGAAGAATTTTTCTTCTGCTGGAGTACCTACTGAGGTGCAGCATGCTTAGGGGCCGAATAGGTGAGGCTCATCTGATCAGAGGTAGATGTCTGCCCAGCCCGCTCCTCCATCTGAGCCAGCCCCTTGGGCTTTTCTTCTCATCAGGGGAGAGAAACTGGATTTCTCAGAGCCTGACTCCATTCTCTTTAATTCAACATCTGCATCAGACTGATGAAACATGCCCTACTTTGCTTTGTTGAGTATGGAGACAGAAAGGTGGGGTGGACAGCTCAGTAGTAGACATCTACAATACAGACATCTGTGATTAGGCAAGATGAGTCCTGGCTATCTATCCACAACTGATTTGGCTATTCCTCTTCCTTTCCAGGCCAGGAGCAGGAAAGCTTCTCAGGCACTGCCTGTCACACTTACCCCTTTCAACATCTGGGACATCAGCACTGTGAGCTGCCTTTCCTCAAGATTTTTCCCTTTCAGTGTGGAACTGAAGTGAGGACTCAACCCCTGAAATAGCAAAGGTATAGGAACTCTGGTGTGGCTACAACTCAAGCTCAAGCAGAGGGGCAATACGGCTAAATTCTAAAGGGGCCACTAACAGCATAACTTTTCCTGGATTTGACATAGATACCCTCCATTATTCATTCCCATGTGCTACCACACCCTTGAGGAACCCCATGGACCCCTCACAGCCTGGTCCAGAAAGACCAGTGACCCTATCAAGGTCATGTCCAGAAACCCTGTCCTCAGTCTAGGGGTGGGCAACTTTGACATCCCGGCACATCTGCAAAGCAGGAAGAGAGTCCCACAGTCATCTGCAGATCGCTTGGCTGCCAAGATAGCACCAACTTCTCAGAGGGAAGGAGAGGATGGACATTTATCTGTAAACTTTTCCTCCTGGGCAACCCCATGTCCTCTCACTGTTGGTGTTTTTTCATGCCATTGTTTGGGGTTTTTTGGAGTTGAGTCCCAAACAGGTAGGGAATGGAGTTAAAAAGTAACTCCTTGCTTATCTTTGGATTTCAACCTGGATGTGTACCTCTCTGCCTGATTTGTATTTCTCCTTTTTCCACAGCTTTCTCCAACATCTCAAGTAGCAAATGTAGTTACTGTTCAGAGGAAATGCCAGCGGGACATTTAATGACTTTCCCTCTCCTCCAAGGGCTTCACTCTTAATTATACATGGAAAGATGCACCAGAGATTATAACAAGAAGAATAGCATGCAGCCAAAACCAAACTGATTTATGTATAGTGTGTGACATATGGCAATATAAGACAAGATCTCTGGCTTATGGGCATTTTGGCAAGACACAAGATGGATCCTCTGGCAATGCCTTGTGTTTGCACAGCTCCCATTTCTGCTGCTTTGTCCTGGTTTTTCTTTCATGTCTCATCTGTAGGACTTCAATGAGAGGGCCCCAATCTTCCTTGGCCAGTTGTGACTTAGACATTGCTTAGACACATGTCCACAGCTGAGATCCACATTTCTTCAAGCTGTTCAAGGGATAAAGAATCTCAGAGAACTTTTTTGTCCCATTTTCCCAGGCTGTAAATGAAGTTAGTGAAACTTACCTCTTTCATCCAGCTCAAAAGGTAGTGTGAGGGCTAGACAGTGTTTTAAAGCACCATCTAGTTGTTGGGTATTTTTCTTATCATCAGGAAAAGGGAGAACCTAAGAGCAGCCAGTCTGGCTGAGATCACTCCTCTGCCCAGATCAGTCATCTGTCTCCAACACGGCCAAGAGCAGGAGCTTGAGGAAGGGGTGTCAGGGTAAAGCATGACCCTTGTCTTTACCTTTATTCAGTCTTCACTTGTTTCCCACTAAGCTGAAATAATGATAAAGGATTGATTATTCTCTTAACTGCCATTCCCTACCTTTCTTCATCCCCAGCTCCCTGGAAATGAGTCATTATGCAAGACGGGAAGGCAGGAAGAGTTTGCTATCAATGGGAAGAGCAGCTCTCAGTCAAAGGCAGTGGGGCAAACCTGCTTCCTACAACCAGGAAGGGAGTGGAAATTTCCATGGGGCTGGTGCTCATGAGTCCCACCAGTCTTGTCTGCAAACCCTCTACCTTTGATTCCAGGGTCTCCACACAATGAACTTTTTATGCATCGTTCCGTCTTTGATGACTACTGCCAGGTTATTTTTGTTATCTGACTTAGGAAAGATCTAACAGGATCAGTTAGCTAGCTCCAGGGTAGGTTCTTTGAAAAGCAATGATTTAACAGGGCTTTCTTTTACCTGCTCTTGGGGTTCGCCAAACTTTCTGGTTTATCCAGCTCTCTGAGACACAGCACTGCCCTCAGCAATGCCCAAATAGGCTTGGGTGAGGTGCTGGCACAGCCTGACCCATGGCTGTAGTTCCTCCCTCAGCGGGGCCATGCGGCTGCTGATCCTCACTGTGGAGAGCATCTCCAAACACAGCCCAAAGACATGGGGAAGCCTTTTTAGGGAGCATGGATGTCCAAGGTGCTTGGAGGGGGCAAGGAGGGAAGCATTGAGTTAATTTGCACTAAAAGCGGTTGCCAGAAAGCTTTGGCTGTACATGCATCTCTCCTTTCGGCCTCCTCACAGCCCTCTGTGATGGTGGAGGGAGAAATGATCTCAGCTCAGCCAGAGCTGGATGCCGACAAACATTCAAATGCTCAGATGGCTTAAGTTGGTTCTGAAGGTGCATGGTTTAATGGGATGGAGAGGAGATCCATCCGAGCCATCTGAGAGTGATTACGAACCAGGCCCCCACATTGAGAAGGATGGCTGGGACCGTCCTAGGACAATCAGAGGGACACAAGCCCACAAGGTCTCAACAAACATCAGATATCTGGGTCTCCTCCATGGGAAACACAGCCAGATAGGGCACACTGGCCGGCAAGAGGTCTAGCTGGAGAAGCTGTGATGTGAAACCAGTGGTTTGTTGCACTGTCAAAAACAGAGTGGCTCACGAAGGGGTTGCATGCTTGAGCAGACCCGAGCAATTCACAGTCAGAGCTATCAAAGCAATGACCCAGCTCCTTTAACACGCTGTCTAAAATCATATTCAGAAACTTTAACACAAAATTGCAATGCTGCATTGTATCGTTACAGACAGGCCAACAATGATGCTTTACGTTTACACGTCACCTTCCACACCAGAGACTCCTATGGGGAAGGTCTGGAGTGAATTCAGGGGACTTTGGGGACTTATGGCATTATGTAAAATGTACATGCAGGCGCACAGCAGCTCAATGAAGTAAAATCCTGGTGTCCTTCCAAAGCTGGAAAAGTTTTAATGGGTTATGATATGATTTCACTCACTATGGACACACAGAGGGGTTTGGATTCACCAAATTTAATGTCTGTACCTAAGGCAGTGCTCTCCCTCTAGCTCCACTAAGTAAGGGGAGGCGTCCCGTCTACCACAGTGAGACCTAACACCTTCCTCAGGCTCCCACTCTTCTCCTTTGCCTTCAGAGGAGACCAGAGAAACTAGTCCACAGCAGAGCCTCGACCTTCAGATGACTGAAGGTGGGGAAGATAAATCCTGCTCATGTGTGCCTGTACGCAGGCAGCACCACTGAAATGCACCTTCATGTGTTCATAGGGACTCCTAGCCCAGGTATTCAAGATCTTCACAGGCTTTTTTTTCTTCACCATCCACTGAGAGGCGGAGAGTCAGATAATAGTATCTTTGACAATATATCAACACTTCAATTCTATTCAAGCATGTAACTCCCCTGAAAATCAATTTCTATTGAGATTTAAGGGCCTAAATGCCTATTCCTGACATGCTCAAGGTGGTGTAAGAGGCCCATGACAGAGCAGAAAAAGGATTCACAAGGATATCCTTCCCCTCAGCTCCGACCAGTCTGGTGTGGGGTTGGACAAGATTAGACAAGAGGTGGAACAGCTGTGAAGTTCAACACATATCCAGTCCCTCATGCCCCATGTCCTGGATTCATTTCTGTGAGGACACAGGATGAGATTTTTTTAAGTTTTCCAGCGTAAGTTGGTATGGCAAGCTGTCTGGCTCCAGGTACCATGGCATAGAGATCCTTATAGATGGCACTGGTAGATGAAAAATGGAAAATCAGTGAAAGAAGTGAATTTTAGGGCATGGACTGGAAAACCAATAGGGAGTCAGTTGTGTAAGCAGAATGGTTCATTGGAGAACTCCACTTACCCTGAGAATCGCACATGTGAGTTTGAAGACAGACCCATAGCTGCTATAAGTTATTGCAACCACCCTGGGCCATAGAGAGTAGCTGAGGATCCCTGTGGTGCTTGGGGTGAGGGAGCAACCTCCCCTACTCAAGAAGATACCATGGTGGTGGGTCTTTGTGAAATGGACCGGTGGCTTTTTGTGTCCTCAGGCTGCTTCCAGACCTTGACCCAATCTGGCCTATCCCTTTTCCCGAAGGACCCCTGCTTAGTGATTACTTGTCCTTGCTCTCGCAGTGCCCTGCATTGCTCATAGCTCCAAAGGGCTGGAAACCCATTGCCTGCTGTGTCTCTAGACCTCCGCTCAGCAAATCCTTCCAGTGGCTTAACTTAACATCAGAGACCTGACTACAGTCTTGCTGAATGACAGCCAAGGAGCCTTGAACATGCCCAGAGATGTCACCATCCAAACCAGGGGAAGACGAAGGACAAGACCATTATTCATCTGCAAGAAGGTGGAGAGGAGCTCCAGTGCCAAGATGGCTGGAAAGCTCTTCATGGCAGAAAGGGAGTCCAGGCAGAAGAGAGGACAGGAAGGTGTGGGGGGAGAGAGGGGGCTGTGGGAACAGCACAAGGCTTGCAGCAATGGGGCTGCCTGTCTGCTGCTCCCCGGGATGCCTGCCATTTGTCCAGATTAGAGCTGGTGATACAGCAGAGTTCTTTCTCTTTTTATTTTTTGTTATTCAGACAGATAGAGTGTTTCTTTGGTTGCCATATACAATTCATTTCAGATCTGATGCCAGAGGATATTTGATATGAGATCTAAACAACGCTGTGTGTAAATTCATAATGTTGTCTGTGCCGGAACATGTTGTGTGACTTTGAATCTTACTGTATGTTAGTGCCATCAGATATGCCTTAATACAATCAAATGTAACACGTCCAGCTAAAGAAAAGATGTGACACCTTTGCTGTAAAGCTAACAGAAAGCCAGCCAAAAGGGAACAAAACCCAATTTGGCAAAGCTTCAATCAGCTCAGAGGAAAATCAGCGTTTGTAGTGTGTAAGTACTGACAGTACCCAATGCAGAGGTTAAGGAGAGACTTCTCTGAGCAGAAAGGGAAAGGAGGCTTTGGCAGCAAGGTACATTAGATAACATTGCTCCTGATCTTGCCTGAGATTCACACTCTGCTCTGAGGCTGGGAACATCTCTCCTGGATTCACGTGTCGGGATAAAGACCCTCCTGCATCCAGCTCTGCATGGCCTCCCTTCCTGCCTAGGGAGTTGCATTGTAATTCCCACTCTTTAAAACTTTTACTTAACAGGATATATATGAGTAAGCTTGCAAATAATGTACTCATAGTTAGAGAGGACCGCTCGCTGTCAGATAGGAGAGTCAGCGTGCCTCCCGTGCATGCATACCTCCAATACAGGTTGTGTGCAGTAGTGACAGCTGGTGCATACGCAGCTGAGCTGGACTCCGCATCTATGGCGACGAGCAAATTCCCCACCATTGCAGGCGCTCGAACCCTAAGGTGTTTCAAAATACCTGTAGTCATCCAAGTTCCTTCTTACAGAGATTTCTGACTTCCCCATGTGTGTTTGGCAGTTGATGGAGGGGAAAGCTTCTGTAGATTAAATATGGAAATCTGCTTATGCAGAAATGAGCGTATTCAAAATTCCCTATTGTTCCCAGACCACTTCAGTTGCCTTTCCCTCCTTTTCCAGGTGTACTTTCATTTGGCTGTCCATCCCAGAATGGGATGTAGCACATTCCCTGCAAAGGCCTTGTGGTGTGCTCCAGCAGGGAGCCTTCAAGCAGGTTCTTGATTAGACAGCAAGGTTGGGGTCATGTATTAAAAGGTAATTACTTTTGCATGGTTTCCTGTCCATTTAAAGTGTGCTCAAAATGGACTAGACGCCTTCAATATATTTTCCTGTTCATGTTCAGCATCTTCCAAATGATTAATGCACAGAACATGAAAATATAGAGGTGAGACTCTGAAACATACTCAGTGAATGTGAGCTCACAGCCAACATTCTGCAGTAGTTTGGTATCCCCTTCATACAAATCCAACACTCCCCATCATTCACTTACATGAGGAAGCCCATGGTCATTTTTCATACTTGGCCCTACAAAATTAATTCAATTGGTTGTGGTCATTTCACACCTGAATAGCCTGCAACATGCAACATTTTTTTGAGATGAACTACAGAATTGTCTCATCCATCAGGGTGGAGAATGAGATTACTGCCATCTGGTTTCACATTTAGATGCTCAAGAAATTTGTCTTGCCATCAGTATGGATTTCTGCATTATGGCTGAGCATCATCCTTGTCACAGTACCCCTCAGCCTTTTTATGGGAGTGATCTTGCAAAATGACAGCTGTCACTGAAGCTAGTGTAGAGAGGCATGGTTATAGCAAGGATGGGCAGTCTGTGATGAAAAATGTGTTAGTCACTATAAGTGGCCAGATGGTTTGACGTCTTCTACTGCAAAAGTAGCTCTCCAAGTCCCACACCTGCCTTCCCAACTTGAAGCCATTTCTTTTTATCAGACAAATGAGAGTTTGACTGTGTTTCTCTGCTGCTTCACCATTATGGCAACTTTCACACCCAGCGCAATTTTGTGGTCAGAGAACTGGGCTAGTAAGCAGAAAATTAAGTAAGTTGTGGCTTTGGAATAGATACTTACATGCCTTTGAGCCAGCTCCCCATCTAGAAAATGAAGATATTGATTCTTTCTTATTCCTGTTGATTGTCTTCTGTGCTTACCCCAGAAGTTCTCTGTCAGGATGGTCTCTGGTTGCAGAGTCATTGCAGGGAGAACTCTGACTTTGGTCAGCTCCGTGGCCACAGCGGTGCCCCTTCCCTCCCTCCACACCAGCCCTTCCAGCCCAGCAGGTGGATTCCTCTGTCATGTGATGACAAAAATTGCCTGTTCCCTAAGACATGGTCCAAAGACCCTAAGCCAGCATTTTGTTGTTGGGAGGTGACTATCTACAACGGATGCTTCTGCTGTGAGACAGAGCTGGCCAGCCCAGAAATATACTTTGGTTTCATTTGTCAACTGTTAAAATATATTGGATTGCTGAAAATGGAAATATTCGTTCAGTGCTGAACACAAGGCAGGGACGAGGAGCCAACCATGGTGATGACCAGATGTCTAGAGTGTGAAAGCCCCTGCACATAGAAGAGGAGGATTTTTTTCTATACAAGACAGGATCTCATGTATGTTCAACACCCACAAGAGACAGTTGATAGCTTACCTTGAGAAACAAATCGCTTTCCTTCCCCAAAACTTCTCTGAGACACTAAGATGACTCTGCCTACAATTTTATAGATATTATAAATATCTATATTATTTATAGATATATATATACACACTATATACTATACTATATATATACACACTATAGATATTATTTCCCATGCAACTTGACATATGTTGAAAGAGTTACTCTGCCCATCCTGTTCCTCACAATCTTGTTAATGATTCAGTATGAAATGTACAGGCAGGGTACAATGAAAACCAACAAGGAGAGCAAAGTAAAATCCAAATGCAGGTAACAACTGTGGATAAAGAGCCATTATGGTCACTATCTAATGACTTGCAGAGGTCACACTTTATTAAATAACTGCTTATTTCCCTCTTAAATTGATCCCACTTCAGATCCCCTGCTGCTTTTTGCAGCTTTTACAAGGAACAGAGTAGTAAATCTCAACTCTAAAAGATGGAATTTGAAGACACTCGCCACCGTGTCTTTCCTGTCTTTTTTATCTGCTGGAGGAAGCTCTGATCACAAGTTTGAGTTCAGGCACAGAGGAATGAGCAGATGCATTTCAGAACTCAGGCCTGGATTTTGGAGGTTGGACGATCTTTGGGCAAAATTAGCACTTCCTTCAAAAATAAATAGGCTTGGATACTCTTGAGGGAGAGGTTAGATGGCTCAGATCAAGGAGCAGAGACATGCTAGGAAGGATTCAGTACTGCAGAATATACAGCAAGCGAAGCATCTGGCTTCAGGGTTACCTTCCTGGATCATAAGGACAGCAGGTTGCAGAAAAGAGTGAATCTGTGCATAGGGCAGAAGACTTCTATTAGCTCGCCAAAAGAGTGACTTTTAGTTCACTCCCAGGTTTTCAGAAGTGTCTGCTCTCCCTTCAACACAGGGGATGAAGTGTCGAGCAATAGCCATGGAGACCCACCACTGAGGATCAAGTGTGAGGGACCACCAGCACATTGAAGGAAAGGGATTCAGAATGAGCTTGCCAAGTCAAAGGTTCAGGCTGGAGAACACAAGGTGTTGTTACTTCAGTTGCACAGACCAGCGATGCCTGGTTGGGTAGCAGTCTTCATGACAGGACCTGGGGATTAGGCTGGTTGAAGATCTGAATGGAAGTCAGCACACTGTGAAAGCAGCAAACACCGTGCTGGGTGTGTAAACACCAGCCCCTTGAAGCAATCCTTCAGCCCCTTCAACACCAGTGGGAGTTTGCTGGAATAGAATTTCAGTTTCTCAGCATAATCATCCAAAGAAGATGTGGGCCGCTGGAGAGAGGCTAGAAGCTGTCAACAAAAAAAAATGTCTATATCGATCATAACCTACATGGAAAGATTGGAGAAACGGATTGCTTAGCCTAAAGAAGAGAAGACAGAGTGGGAAAAGGCTGACGGCTTTCGAATTTGTAAAAGGCTGCTGTGGAGAAGGGAATTGTCTCCATGTCTATAGAGCAGCACAAACAGTAATGGTGTCTAAATTCATTTTAGCCATAGGAAGCTTTTCCAGCAGTATGAGGAAGCAGTGGGGTGGTTTTGCTAAGCAGGCTGGGATGTCAATGGTCACCTTCAGAACATGTACCCAACTTGTGGAAAAGCCTTGGGGTGTGGAGATAGGTTTTTTGAGCTCTCTTCCAGGCCAATGGTGATGCCAAAAACTGAGGCATTGGTTAGAGAACTGGATTTCTAATATCTCTGTGCTTTTTCCCCCCTGTAATTTTTAAATGGGAGATGGTAGAATTCATGCTCCTGGATTGACAATTTTAATCAGAGAAGCAAAATAACGATGTTAGGATTGCCTATGCATCACAGTTTGCCAGACCAGGATATAAAAGGCATAATTTAGAAAATCACAATCTAAACCCAAAAGTTCCTGAATCTGAAGAGGAGCTGAAGCATTGGTAAGTCCTTGTCTTATCAAAATGATGAACAGGAATATAATGCTGCAGTTCAGTAAGCCTTCGGCATGTGTGTGTACTTAGTCCTCTGCTATGAACATGTGTATTTGTATGCTTTCTCATTTTCAGACTTTTTTGTACTGGCGGTAATGGTGTAGTATTGAGGTATTGTGGAATCTCTGTTTTCCAACAAAAATTTTATCTTATTCAAAAGCAAATGTTTCTTTAGCCATGATGCAGGCCCCATTCAGAATAGATATGTAAACACATTTTAGTAGCACGACTCATTATTGAACTTTTAATTATATACATTTTTAATTGTGACTGCATTAGGATTAGAGACAAATTATATGCTGTTCTTTCTGGTTTTTGAGAAACTGGTAAATTTAACAATCATTTACATATCTACATTTGCTGCATTTCTGCTTACACAAAGTTAAAACCGCATGACCTAGACAGGTATGATGTAGCATATATGGTGTACTCTGTATTTTTAAAACATTCCATAGACAGGGAGAATGGAGATCAATGATTGCCAGCTACAAAAATGTGCAGGTCTTTTGAAGATGTAAACATTAAAATTTCACAGGTTGTTGAGTGGTAGTATATAAACATTACAACCACAACAAGGACAGCTTGATGACAAATAACAATTTTTATTAAAATACCATAGCTTGGTATCCCTGCCCGCAAATTACTTAATTTTCATCTGCTCAGCTGGATATTAGAAGTCCAAATATTATTATTACATTAGGAGGACATTACTGTACTGCTACTACATATATTACCACTAATGCTACTTAGGGACATGTGGGCCAAGCAAGTACGGGTTTCTACAGTCTTTAACGAAGGACATTTACTGAGTGACAGGCAGAATCTGCTCCATGTCAAAAACTGTTATATATTAGAAGACAATGGCAGCAGTAACCGCTTGTGATCACATCCACAGAGCAGATAGATAGCACTAAACTGTGTTTTGTGCAGTTAACTTCTAAACATCCCTGGGGAGGTGGATTCCTCTTGGGAGTCGATTTTGTAACAGAGAAGATTGCTAACCTTCTCTCTGTTGGGAGTCAATACCATTTCCATTTTGCTCTTTCTGCAGTTCCCATGGCAAAGTACAAGTGCTTTCTGCTGAAATAATCCAAACCACAAATTGCATTCTCTTGTACCTACACAAGAAAATTCCTCAGAGTCCTTCAGATATCAGCTGACAGCATTCGTACCTTCCACTCATGGACTTCAGAAGTACCTGGCAAGCTGGACACATTCACCTCTTTCCATCTTTCCCCCTAACACAACCTTTGCAAGGACTTTACACACACAAACTGTCCTCAGCGTTGGGTGTCTGATGTCCCAAATCCACTGAAGTCCCCTGTTCCCAGGGAGTTAAACAGATTTTGGCATTCCTAAAAATCAGACTTGTGATTTAAGAGCTTAAACACTGATTCTAGACCTCTAAGCTTTAAAATTGTGCCTTGAATGGTCCTCTCTTCTTTTTTTACAAGGTGTCGGCCAGACATAACTCTGGTAACACAGAGCTTATTTGCAGAGCAAGGAGTAAGCACCACAATACATTAATGGATGTGACTTTTGCATGATGATGACATACCGCGTGCCCAGGCTGTTATGTTATCCTGAGAAGCAGAGCCTGGATGCCAGATGTTGGCCCAAGTTCAGGTGCACACAGGCCCGCAGAAACCTGATCGTTACCAGCACTGCAACCACAACCCTGGGAGCCGCGGAGGTGGCTATGGAAGGTCTGTCCTATATGGGGAAACACAGAGCCCAAAGGGAATGGAGCTTACCAGAAACCTGAAAGGAAGGACAAGTGTAAGGACCATCTGAATCCTGCGATTACTATTCTTTTGCTAATGTGCTCCGCACTGTTCTCTTTATAAATTACTGAATTATCCTTAGGAACAAAAGGTATTAGGGTCCTGCAAGCTTCTCTCAGTTTGTGGTAGGACTAATTCATTAATGTGGCTCCAACAGGAATGTGTGCAATGTTCTTTCTAATTGGACATGACTGGTCAAGAATGACTCGGCCTCCATCCAGATCACACTGTCACTTATGCTGTATAATAAGCTACTACTACTGGCCCATGAATCAATTTTTAAACAATCTCCAGTAATGAACTTGGACGGCCCATTGTTGTTGACAAAGAAATGCACAGTCCTGCTATTGTCAAGGGGCTCAATTATGGGTTCTTGCTGATAAAATAGAGGAGGGGGGAGAAGGCAGGGGGAGGGGGGGGGCAGTCTACGGACAGTAGTGACAGACTGAAAGAAGTGTTTCATCTCTGGGGTCCTTACAGAGACTGACAAGCCAAAAGGTCAGTTTCATAGAGGTTTAACTCGAAATGTCTGAGGACAAAAAAGGCATCTGGAATCATTAGGAAATGTGAAGTTTGACTTGCACCATTGGAAATCCTTAATATATTATTTTAACTGTAGATCTGACAAACTCTTTGCCCACTGGGTGGGAAAGAGAGGTTAAGGGAAGTAAAAGCTTTATATTTCTCCAGTGGGGGGGAATAAAAAGGTTAATTTTAGTAACTCTGGGAAGAGTCTGTGGGGAAACTGTCAATGTTTCAGCCCATTTGCCATTGTCCCGAGCCAGTGGAGTCAACACGGGTAGCGGGAGAGGCTGCTGCCGGCACTGGCTGCCGAACACCGGGCTCCCAACGCTTCCCCTCAAATAACCCCACCAGTCACCAAAATGTCAGGGCTCTGCCCAGTTCCTTGTGCCTGAACCAGCCTTGTCAGCACAGCAATGCTGTCTCTGTGCTTCCACTTTGTTCAGGACTACTCGCACGTTACCGGGATTCCCTGACCCCGCCGGCATAGAGAAAATAAATATATCTGAAGTGGTTCTAGCAAGCTGGGTCTGCTGTGGAAAAGCATGTGTTTGGAATACTCTTCCCAGTTGACCAACTGGCTCTTTGTCATGTCCATGTGGGGACAAAGTTGCCAACTCTTGTCTTAATTTAAACCTTTAAAAATAACATGCAAACTCAGGCAATTGGTTCCAGGTTTCATCCAGCAGTAGAATACACTGCTGTGAACCCATGGGAGAATGCACACCTAAATTAAAACAAACAGGCAGGCTATAAATTTGCAAATGAACATGTCCACTAGGCCCATGGGCAAAAAAACCTTCTGTGTTTCCTGGTGATTTCACCACAGAGCCAGAGGAGAAGGGCAGAGGGCAGCCTGCACTGAACAACTCCACTGCATGTTTCCCAGGAGGATGAGTCACCTCTCCATCTGGATAAGACACCTCATCTCCAGTCCCCAGCCACAAAGCAGGACAACCTTGGTGCATTTGGAAGGCCAGCCTCGAGCAAGAACTGTGGGTGGGAAGTAATGAGGGGGGGTCCAGCAGGGACGTGGAGAATCAAGCCCATGCTGAAGAGTGAATCTGGACGTGCAGGGCTGAAGCCTGTTCAAAGGTGGAGTCTGAGCCACACCTGCTACTGCGAAGGCTGCTGGGGCTTGTCTAGCAGATCAGCTCATCTCACAGGATAGTCCTTCCAAACGCCTTTCAGAAGAAAGGGGAGTGAAGGTACTAGGACACCATGCTCAGCACACCTCAATGCCAGCTTGGGTCAGGGGTAGGGGACCGCACATGGCAGCACACAGGGACCTGGCAGAGCATGTTGTGCAGGTGCTTCATATGACAACAGAGAAAAAGCCTGCAGCTTGGCATTGTTGGCTTTCTGTTATTGCCCAGACCCACAGCATACGGGAAAAAGTTCCCTGGGGAGCAATGGGACAAGTCTGGGAAGACGCTCAGCAGAGGAAGGTGCTGGGTGGTGGGCTGTAAGGTCTTTGCAAACACAAGCTGTAACTGTTGGGATATGTCCTTAGGACAAGGTCCAGTCTGGCGGCACTCCCTCACTGAACTCCCAAAATAGCAGGCTTGCAGGTGACTCGAGGAAAGAAGGGAAAGCTTCTCCTTCCCATTCTCCCAACGGGCAAGAAACCCTTT
The DNA here is from genome assembly GCF_000708025.1 of Charadrius vociferus. Lineage (NCBI taxonomy): Eukaryota > Metazoa > Chordata > Aves > Charadriiformes > Charadriidae > Charadrius > Charadrius vociferus. The sequence goes on from NW_009647828.1 coordinate 4,403,417, forward strand.
TTTCCCTCCCTAGAATGTGCCCTCCTGTGAGTATACCTGGACCTGTGATGCTAATGGTTTGTGATTCACTGGGCAGGAATGCGTCTCTAAGTCCAAGCACTGGGCTCCAGTTTTTCCACTGCTCCCTGGGATGGAGGACTAAGAAAAAGGAAGGGACATGAGGCCAGCCAGAGAGAGAAGGGCTGTGGGGTGAAGAGCAGCAGGCATGGTGTGTGAGGGCTGGCTTGTCACTCAGCACACCGACCCACTGCTCGTCTCAGTCATCAGAGAGCTGAACACAACCCTTACGCCTACCGGCAGCATTTTGATACCGCTCATGCCCTGAGCGAGTCATACTGCAGCAACCCTGGACCATGGGATGGAGCCAGACATTCCAAGGGAGGTGATTCCCACATCAGCCGAGGTCTCTGTAGGGGCTGAGTGGAGGAGAAGGGTCTTGGGAGCTGGAGGTATTTGGGCACTGGCTGAAACCCCTCTACTTACACAGCCAGAGACTGCAAGGGCTGTATTTGGTGCCTGTCTCAAGTCTGGGCGACCCCGTCTGTTCCCATTAGGAGGCCCAGGCGGTAAATTGGGCCCTGAATATATAATTAAGCAAAGGGCACCATCCTGAAGCCAAGGTTCACACTGATTTGTTGTGGCTAGGGTGGGAACAGCCCTTTGCAAATCAGTCGCAGGATGTTGCTCCTAGTCAGCTGGAAACTTGGTAGCTCAACTCCATAAAAGCTGGATCTAACGCTTCAGCTCCCCAGCTGGTTTCAGCATCCTGACCAGCACGCAATCCTGTGGCTTGCTTTTCTGCACGACAGTCTGGAAACCTTCCTTGAGAGCCTCTTGTTTGCTGGCTGCCAGGATTTGCCATGCAGATTCTTGCCAAAGGGATAATATAAACAAAGCATAATGTCAAGTTTCCCACACAAGTAAGATGATCTATTAGCACTGCACTTTGTACTAATTATTGCACAGTGGGTGGGGGCTTGTGAAAGGAGATTTATGCATTCAGCTAGCCTCAATTTTATTATTTGTAAGTACTTTTTGGCAAGGAATGAGCGAGATATGTATTTTATTGTTACGCTGTTGCAAACATCCTAATCTTCCGCACTCATTAAAACCTCATAACAAATAGTAAGAATGATATATTGCAGCCACAGCGAGCATCTCATTCATCCCCAGGTTGGGGGAGGGGGGTGAGATGCAGGGGAGAGGAAGGACAGGGGAAATGGGAACATGGTTTTTGGGGACATGCTCATATTTGCAGCACATGGAGGGCCGAGGTACCCAAAGGGTGGAAATAAGACAACGGATGGGGAAAGGCTGCTGGGGTGCCAGGGTGGATAGGGAGCTCTGTGATAAGGTTTTGGCGTGGCAGGAGGATGCTGCTGCCCCAAAGTGTGACACCGCTCCCAGAAAATGAGAGCTCTTCTATGCCTTTCCTGGCACAAAGCTGTTAACCTGTGCATCTGCTCTGGGGAATTGCATTCACATCACTACCCTCAGAGCAGCCCGGCTTGCAAGGCTTGCTCCTGTGTGTCAGGACCTGGTGTGAAGAAGAGCCCAGGGCAGCCTGTGAAGGTGTCTCAGAGTATTTCTGCATTGCCTGGACAAGCAGAAAAGGCCCCAGTTGTCGTCTGATGGGTCAGTTTGTCTTTGGGTGATACACTGCTGGGTGATGAAGGCTGGATGTTGCACGGATGCAGCTGGGTCAGAGTAGTCTGGCTGTTGTGATCATTGCTTTGATGGTCACGACTTAACTTCTCCAGTGCAGCACTTGGCTGCTGATCCAGGAAGGAAGAGAGTGAGCCCAGAGCCCAGTCCAAGAGAGATGCAGGTGACCATCAAAGTTCTGCTGCCATGGCTCCCTTTGCAATGCTCTGCCTTCGCTGCCCACACCAACACCCTCCAAACTGCCTTAGAAATGCACATGGCTGAGGTGGACATGCCCCAAATATCTGCCTTGTGTGAGTAGTTCAGGACAAGGGCAGGAACAGGTGGAGAAGGCTCACCAGGGTGATACTCAAAGCCTCATTTTCCAAACCAAAGTTCATGAAACCCTGCTGCCCTCTTTCCTCCTGATAACAGCAAGGTAAGTTCAAAGTGCAGCCTTTGGATGTTGTATCTGTCAGGGAGATGCCGGGTAAAAGCCAAAACATGACAACTTTGGCTGTCTGTTGTTTTGGGGAACGAAGTTCAGTAGAAAACCTTGTCACAGGTTGAAGGGCTGTGATGGTACTTCCAGGGCATCACAACAGTTGTAGGGCATTTTCTTACTGGGAATTCGCAGATAAAGTTTAGAAAAGACATCCTGGACTCCTGCATACACTCTTGAGACACTGGAAAAGACTGCAGGAGGAGCTGGATGGAAAGGTGGCAGTTACCCCAATAAGACGCAGTCCCACACACTCACACCCTGGCCTGAACACCACAGCTCTTGGAGGTGTCCCATCCCTGGCTCGTACTTACTTGAGATGGCGTGAGAGCTAGGGTGCTCTTCTTCATAGCTGGTGGGGTTTCTCGGCAGTTTCCACCTATTCAGAGCCCTTCTTGCTCTATCATTGAGTCATCTGGAGATGGTGGGGTAAGAGAAGCACTTTCATCCTCTTCATCCATCATTCTTCCCACCCTGAACACAGTATTTCAATTATTATAGGCAGGGCTTGCCCTGAGACCCAGTCTGCTGCCAGCCCAAGACTTTTGCCCGGTCAGACCCTGTTCAGGTGTCCTTCTTTCTCTTCACCTGCTTCTTCCAAAGTATCACTTTTGTGTAAGTTACATCGCTGAACTGACCTCTGGACACAAAGGAGAATGTGACCCAGAGTCTACTTCTGACTGTCAGGCTGGGGCAGGGTAAAATGAAAAGGGTTGTATTTAGGAACTTATAGATATTAGAATCATAGAATCATAGAATGGTTTGGGTTGGAAGCGACCTTCAGCCCATGGCAAATGTTGGGTTTTTTTAGATGCCTCTTTTAATTCTAAAGGTTTCATTCTCCCTTCCTCTGGCTAAGCCTTGTTACTGGAATGGCACTATGGTCCTGGAAGACCAAGGAGGGCATGTTCCCATGTGGGAACAGAATAACTGGCTGTGGGAGGGAGTCCTCCCCTGCTCCACCATCTGAATCTGCTCCACCATCTGGGAGGGACAGATCGTTCATTATTGTAAAGTCATGACATGACTAATATAAATGCAGAGGTTTAGGTCAGGTCCCCTGCCTGTGTTGGATGCTCAGCTGGAAGAGCAGCACCAGCTGGAGAAGTTGGTTCCCAGTCCTGCTGTCGGCGTGTCCAGCACAGGACATTGAGAAGACGGTTTCTGGAGAAAGCCTGGATTCTCTTTGGAGTGAGAAAGCAGATGTGTAAGGGGGAGAAACCTGGCATCTGAGACGGGAAAAATGAGGATCAGAAAGATTGCCAGCATGAGGTAACTCATCTCTCAGGCTTAAGAAAGTGTCGAGTTGCCAAAACAGAGATCACAGAAATACACCCAGCAAGTATGGGTTTGATACTGTCTTGGGAACCACTGGTGAGAACTCAAAATTGCTCCATTAAGGTCCCAAATTGCAGGCCCACACTACTGGAGGAGGGATTGTGAGGCTGCTATTGCTGTCAGTGGCACTGGACCATCAGCAATTCTGCTTCACCACCCCACCGCAGTGTGAAACCCCAGCTGAACAACCTCACTTCACTCCTTCCCGTCATCAACAGCCTCTCCTGCAGCTAAACCCTGCCCCATGTCTACCCGGCCATTTACCCATCCTTATACGATATTTTCATCCTTTCAGACCTTATCCTGATCATAAGCTTCAGCCAGACCCGAAAAAGTCACTCCTTCAGCTGGTGTGTCATACTCTGGTATTACTTTTATTCCCATCTTCCTCCCCTGTCATCTCCATTGCAATGCAGACTGTCGTCCCATCCCTTCTCCTGTCTCCTCCAGCCCACCACTTTCATGCTCCCTTTGCACAGGATCACCCTGAACAAGCCTCTTTTGTCAGGCCACCCCACACAACAAGAAAATTAGCATCATTCGGGCAAGTTGAGGCCACCGCAGCAGCTACAAGCCATGATTATGGTGCATGTGGTTAGCACAGCCTGCAACATCAAACAGCGTGTTTACAACAGATGTAATCCGTAATGATATAACAGGTGTATAACAGTCAATACGAGCATTGTAGCGATCAAATAACTTTGTGGCACGTTCACATTGATCCGGTATTAATCCAACTCCCTCGGGCTTTTGGTCTATGATTTATATGACTCACTGGGAGGTTTCGGCACCTATTTGGCACAGCACCAGACTCCAGGCAGGGATCAGTATATAATTTACCTTTACAGCGAGAGCTTTTTAAATCCACGCTCTTAGCAAGCCAGGTTTGTCAATAGCACTTTGAAAAGAAGGGCTTGTCGGAGCACGCAGAGACACGTTTCGTTCAAAGGGTGATTCATGCATTGCAGCTTTGGCGACTGTCCTGGTTTTACATGCTCGAATGCTGATGAATTAAAGCAGCAACAGGAGCGTAGTCCGCGTCAGCTCTCACAGGCTCCTGCCGGCGCTATGAGTTTTCTCTGCATCCCTTTACACGTTAGCCCAAATCGCTTACCTTAGTGAGGAGGCATACAGGAGATGGTGGGATAAAAGCATACCAAGAGAAGCAGGATGAGGAGCTTCTGAACAGAAATCAAAGCAAAATCCCAAGGTGGCACATCCAAAACCAATGGGGGAAATACTTTTCCACCCAGGCCCTGGTTAAATTGTTAAATTGTTTAATTTTAAATTTGACACTAAAAAATGGGTGAGATTCAAGAAGGCAACGACAGTTTAGAACAATAACAAGAACATCTGCAGCCATCTAAGACACGGTTTGCTTACCCAGGGCAGGTGTCGGAGCCTGGCTTGTGGGTCTGCTCCCACCTGACTGGAGTCATCCCACCTTTGACTAGTCAAGGGTCCTCATTTAGAAACTCATCACACACCTAATTTTGGTTCGCACCTCTACAGGCAATTTGCAGGCAAAACACTAGCGATCAAACATGCGTGGCAAATTAGGAGCTGCCTTTTAATAATGAGGGTGAAATGTGTTGCTGAAGGAGCATGGAAAGGAAGCTGATGTTGTGTGTGCTGCAATCCACCAAATGAGCTTCACTTGCAGTGGCGGCAAGCTGGTAACTTTCATGAGTATTAAATGCAATTAAAGAAACAAACACTCTCCATCATTCCCCAGAGTGAGAGATATTATCAGTTGTGGCTTTGTATTTTTACATAATCACAGTTTAAAGGAACATTTTTCCTTATGTGGAAATTCCCTGTTTTCTCCTCCAAACTCTAACAAAATCCTTGCCGCTGGCTGGCTCCTCTCTCTTCACAGCTCCCTGCTGTGGCACTCCTGCTTGCCCCAAGGCCCCGGGGAGAAGAGATGAGCCCAAAACAAATGCCAGAGGTGAACGTGCTGGAGATCCAGTCCTACACCCAAACAGCACACGTTCACTCCACTTGGGGTGTTTTTTGAAAATTCCCCTCTCCCTATGTTGAAAAGGCTTTTGTGATCCCAGAGCCCTCCTCTTTCAGGCTTCCTGCCCTCGCGACGTGATCAAGAGGCACGTCCCACCCATAGCTGCATGCCCCTCACCCCGAAACCCAGCTTCCTACAGGGTTAAGTAGTACGAAGGGCACAGCAACCCCGGGGAGCTCCACGGGGTTTAGCCCAACTGAGTAAACTTGCCTGTACCACTGGGTGGACACCTTGGGATCTGGCTAATGATAACGGCTTCCTTCTCTGATGCAATTAAGGCCGTTGAGCACAGTCTTGCTCCAAGACAAAACAGGTCACACGCGGGGCTTTGACTTGGACCTCAGCTGCTCTAAAGTAGCTTCATGCTCTTCACTCTTCAACCCAATGGCCAAATTATTTACCCCTTTGATGAGGAGTTGGGCCAGATACAGCAGGCTTGGAGGGAGGCTTGTGCCAAGCACGTGCTGCTCAGGACACCTGTAGCTTGCACAAACATGTTTGCACACCCAAGCTGTCTCACACACCCATTTGGAAGTGTCCACACGCCCATCTAGAAGTGTCCACACATGGTTGTCCATGTGTCCGTCTACACCCTTTTTCAGTCCAGCTGCAATTGCAGAAGGCAGATGTGCTTCTCCCACGTCTTCAAACCATTGGCCTAAGCACCCTTTGCACTGAGCGGTGATTTCTGCCTTGCTCGCACGGCCTGTGCTTGGCTTGTTTGTTTATTTGCCGCACACGCTGTTTGTGTGCAGCTTGCCTGCTGAGCTTTTCTCTGCCTGCATTCAGTACGTGGGCTGGCTTGCTCTACTCTGGGATATCATCTCACTTGGTTGCAAGCCTGCAGAAGCTGCCCAACTCTCCTGCCTTCACCATTCAGCCTGGGAGCAAGCCCCCAGCACGACGAGAACTACTGTGCGGAGCTAAGGTGAGGGTTTTGGAGCATCTTGAGCTTTCCCACCACCTCAACACAGCTCCCAGAGAGCTTCTCTACAAGCTGTAAACCTGACCATCAAACCTTGAAAAAACAAAGGTCTGCTTTTCTGGTGGCAGCAGAAGTTCTAATGCCGTGAGCATACAGTGAATCGGGGACACTTCATTACGCTTAACTTCTTATGGATGTTGCCTAAGGAGACCTAAATACACATGGAAATCATCAAGGAAAGTCTATTCATACTAAATCCATCTCAGGAGACACTTAACTCAGGACTAAACTTTGAAATCTACATGCATTGGATGATACGGATAGATCATCTCAAGACCTGGGAGACCAGCTGTGCTTCCAGGATCACTTAATAAAACAGGGAAAGA